>NC_056736.1:45733367-45755867 GCF_019279795.1 Protopterus annectens
TTTTGTATGCAACTATTACATTGCATATTGGATATAATTATGTCCTACAATCTCAGGACATTTGCCACATTTAATATTTTGGGTCAGGACACAACCGCCCCAAGAGGGACTATCCCTCGAAAAGTGAGACAGGTGGTAATCCTATCTTTGGCTCATGTCCATAGCACATATTTGTAATAGTGTATAGGCATATACTCTCCATATCCTTTGTTCATAAAGTTTGGTTGTGGCGGAATGTGTGATTGCTATGGTCCATGTTATACTCATATATGAACACTTCAACCGCTGTATACAGGATACCTACGGAATCCCAAACGCACACAATTCCAATGCCCACAGTACCGGGCCCAGACTCCCATACCCCACATTACTGACAACAACAGTCAAACATGCGAAGGTAACACAAACATGGAACACACACACGCACACACAGACACATTGCTACCCACCACATCCAAACAAACCATCCTACACTACGTATGAGTAGGAGGGCAAGCCCCCCTACACCACCCATGTGAGTGGCTGTGCCACCCACCCCCCCCTACTTTAATATTCTACCTCCAAGATTGCACAAACAGACGCACAAAGCAAACCCACACCCACACATTACAGTCCCCCAGGAACACACACCACACTCAGAACACACACTACAGCTCTCAGAAACACACTTACACACAGTAACCTACCTGAACCGCAACACCAGAAGCACTGACTAAATGTCCCTTAACATCGGGATTTTAAAACTCGCGCTTCAGGTGTTTTGGTACTGTGGTCTTTTGATCTTTAAGCCTTGTGATTACATGCGTCGGTATGTCAAGCATTCGGTATTTGGTAGGTATCCCATTTATATGTACCTCCATGGTTATGTAGATGTTGTTAACCTATCTATATATCTACATATATATGTATATCCCCATATATCGACATATCTCTCTCTCTCTCTCTCTCCCTCTCTCTCTATATATATATATATGTTGATTTATATATATATATATATATATATATATATATATATATATATATATATATAAGTAGCATACACCTTTCATTGGGTACATGGCGGTTTGTCCTATTTCTACACATTCCTCTCTTTTGTGTTTTAACCTGTCAGAATACACAAATGCTGTTGGTACATTTCAGGTAGCTTAGTGGTAAGTTATTGTGAAGATTGAGTACATGGTTGCGTGTTCTAATCCTGGCAGTGGTCATTTTACCTCTCAGAACAGGCACTGGTAGTGCAAGGGTGATTAACGCACATTTCAGCGGTTGTGTGTTCCAAATGTTTATTATTCTGTGGAATACTACCTATATATGCAAGCTGTTGTTAAGGTATACTATGTAACATATAAATCATCTCTGACTTTATTGGGATTTGAACCAGGACTACACAGATATTATGCAAATACTATAGCCATTACACTATTGACATTAACATTCCTTCTGCCTATTTCCTATGTCCATGAATCCAATGTGTAAGTTTGGCTACACAACAGTCGGAGACACCCACACCCAGTGAGCTTCTCGAATTACTGACATGACACATGAATTGTGAGACTATACATTAACATCCTAACTACATTTGGCATAACCACTCACTGACACACTTCAGAGGAAACCTTGATGTGTGACTGTCCAACAGTATATACACATCTGAGATCATGTGTCCCAGACACATACAGCCAGGGTATGGGGGATTCACTCCAGTTTTTCAGCTGCAAGACCTGTTAGGGAAATTTAATGCTGTTGGTTTGTCATGCTAACATGCCCTTTTGAGATCGCTATGTGCCCCTATCACCCTACAGCACCCCAGTCTTCAACAGCTTCCAGCAACTCTGCCTGGAATCACTTCATTGGCTATGCTTGACAGAGGCAAAGTTATTTCATCAATGGTGCAGGTAAAGCCACCACACTGTAGCTATGCTTCTAAATGCCCTTGAGCAGATAGCCTACTAACTATCTGTGAACCTCTACAGTGCAGGCCATCTCCAACATCATATGTGATTATACAGAGTTTTCTGATCACAATATACAGTGTAAATTCACCATGTAGTCAGACAACAGTTAAGTACAGCAATAGCATACAGACTACTGATACATAATCACACCTAAAGCCTATCTTGGAAGCTAGTGGGCATATATAGGTTTCAGGCTTTGTATTGCTTACCAGTATGTTATCTACAGGAAAGATGGGACACAAGCACAGTCGGGATACATGCCTGCAACAATGCCATACCAACTTGCATGTGTCAGCCAAAGGCTTTGGAATTCTGGGCAAGGCTATTGGCACCCCCATGGTGCCGTGTTTAGGCAGGTCTCAGAGGTGAATCTCACCTCCATGAACTGCACAATAGTGGAACCAGTGAGGGTAAGGCTACTCAACACCAGGGGTAGTACTCACAACATGCACACACTCACAGCACCCCTCAGTATGGACAACATCTACATCTGTTCTGTGACTGGGATCTGTATAAGGCTCCTGTGAGCACACCGGCACTACCAGACTACAACCCATAACACACATTTCAGCCACTGAACATGGACTGGCACACACATGGAGGGGATGTATCCATATTCATCAGGGATACCTACACATGCAAGTTAGTGGGGAAGCATGATACCTCTGTGATCATCCATGCGCAGCTAACATCAGCCACAACTGCAATGCAAACTGTGAGCTGCTATAGATAACCCTCCATGACCCAGGAACACCACTACAACTATCTGGAGACAGTAGTAAACATGACATTCCTACCAGGCACCCTGTTATTGGTCAATGTCGGCTACCCTACACTTAACTGGATAACCTACTCGAGTATTCATTTCCAGGCCTAGCACTTCCTGGGATTTATCACCTCATATGGTCTGTATCAGTTGGTAGACAGACTAACGAGAGGTGAAAATATACTATAAATGGTAATCACTGACATGTGCAACAGGTGCAATACAGCAGAGGTAAACCGGTCACTGTTTAGATCTGACAATGAACTATTCACTGATGATTTCCACTCCCAACCATCTCCCCCACCCAAGGAACACACAGTGAATACCTTTCCTACAGCTAAATTCACAGTACTAATGACAGAGGTGGGAGGGTTCACAGCCCCCATGCAAAGGGATGACACTGCTCAAGATACAGACAGAATTACAAATGCACTCTATAAGCACCTACAAAGATGTATGGGTTGTGCCATCAATAGTAAACCAGGACTCTCTATTCCTACACAAGGACACCAGTCTGCTGAACCCCTGCATTATACAGGCTATACAACAGAAGTAGGACAGTAGTCCAGAACAACAGCGAATCCCAAGACATGCAGACATCCATGGCCAGGATTAGCAAGATACTTGTTATTCATGTAATCATCCAAGACTGACATCCACAGGTAAATAGGCATGGATTCAGAATATGACCACAAAGGCTTCTTTGGCTATGTCAAGGATGTAAGCAGTAACACACAGATTTGCACTGTGCTGGTGCAATATTGCACTGAATATACTGACTCTACTGATATCACCAACACACTTGATTATACATTCGGAGCAAGCTTCACCCTCTACTGGGCCAACAACAATACCCCAAAATGTACAGTATCCCAGACAAATGAGACATACAGTTGGTAATGGCCTTTTCAAATTGCATGACAGAGCATCAATGGAGGCAGATGGTGTCACAGACTGCATCCTGCAGACAGTAAAAGACAAAGTGACCCCCCCACCCCCACCCCGCCTAATATGGCAATTCAACATCAGCCTCTATACAGGCTACATGGCCATTCACTGGCACATGGCAACAGCTATTACACTCCACCATGGTGATGACACAACTGAACATGGTAACTACCACCCCATAAGCCTGAGTAGCCTGATCTGCACGGCTATGGAGCACATCCTCATGGCACTCATTAACATAGACAATGGTAACCTCCAGACACTTGACCCAACCCAGGTCACCTTGACTGAGTGCAGATCATGCCTGCTGAGCCAGTTTGACATCTTACACCTAGACTTTAGGTGTGGGGTTTGGTAGTTCACACATACTACCTGCACCTCACCAAGGGTTTTGACATCATTCCCCACTCAGGTATTATTTCTACACTTACCAGCCAGTACATACACCCATACATCACAGGTTGGTTTGCCAACAGGCTTACACACCCAACCCACATGGTAAGCCTAGCAGCCTCCAGGTCCAACTCTTGACCAATCACAACTGGTGTCCCACAGGACTCAGTCCTGGGACCCCTACTGTTTGCCATATACTTCTCAGAGGTACGGGCTAACACAGGTGGACTACAGCAGGCCGTGTTTGGTGATTACAGCAGACTGGGAGCCATAACTGACAGTCCAGCTGTCACAGACTTTCTTCAAGAGGTCTCACATAGACCAACACAGGTTGTCAGAGTGATGGCCTCTAGCTAAAGGCCACATACTGCATGGTCATTCCATTTTGGGAAACTACATACACACATATTAACACATGAGTGGCAGACAGTATAATTCAGATGATGTAATGGGTATGTGGGGACTATATTACATAGTGATCTCTCCTTTGACAGTCATATGTGTGAAGTAGTTAGGACATCCATCTATGCAGGCCATCTGATTACTTAAGGGTTCGCATCTAAACAGACTTAGGTTATTGTGCCCCTTTACTCATCAGTCATCAATCCCATCATGGAGTATGATAACCCATTTTGGATGTACACCTGAAGACACATCTGACAGCTGGAAGGGCCATGAACGTACTTCACATAGAGGGATAATGCCCTCAGACATGTGTCCTATGCTGTCAGACTGCATAAACTCTTGCATTACTCAGTGGCATCTCGTTTACTCCGAGATTATATTTTCTGGCCAACAAAGCTGTGTCCAAGTCAGGCTTAATAGATATGCTCCACCTATGGGCATCCATGTCACAGTGAGCCACACACTGTAATGAGCTACCCCTTGTCACAACCATAACTGGAAGATGCTGGAGTGACAGATTCCTGTCACGGGTACTCCCCATGATTTGGAACTACATCCCTAACTACATTATACGTACCCCCTCATTAACACTCCAGGGAATCCTTGCAGAGTGGGTGGGGAACAGTGGATACACCCCATGGATCCCACAATTAGCTCTGCTCCACAGAGGGACAGTTAGTTAATCAACAGGGTGGTGACAGCAGACACATTTTGGCTATGCTTATGAATGGCCTCGGGCAGTTAGGCATGTACCTGCCTATGTATCTATGAACCTATACATACAGTATCGACACATGCTGATAGCTTAATTTACTGTTCAGGTATTGACTTACCTTGTGCCAATGGCAGTTGTGTGTACAACAGTTGAGGGCTCTCTATGTAGGATGCACACAGTAGACCACCTATACATGACAATTTACAGGTGGTCATGTGTGTGTGCCATCCATGTTTGCTGTGTGTGCAGGGGGAGAAGGGTGTCAGTCCATAGGTGCCTACACTGTCAGTGTGTGTGCTATACATTCCCTCTTTGCCAAGGCATGGGCATACTGGGAAAGCCTCTGTCTGCCTACTGGGGCTGGCACAGGGTGTTCGTGGTCTGAGTCCCTCTGTGCCTGTAGGGCCCTTGGCAATGTTGGTGGGCTTTGAGGGCCTTCACCATTCTGTCCCCACGCAGGTGTTTCCGCAGGATCATATTGTGTAGCATGACACATACTATGACGATGTGGGCACACGTGCCTGGAGAGTACTGCAAGGCTCCACCAGATATGTCCAAGCAATGGAACTGTGATTTCAGCATCCCAAACACACACTCTATGATGATTCTGGATTATGTGTGTGCCTCATTATGACGTTCTTGCGTGGCTGTGTGTGTATTTCTGATGGGAGTCATCATTCACGGTTCCAGTGCATAGCCAGCATCCCCCACCAGGTGGCCATATAGGATGTCCCCCCTGGAAAATACCTGATACAACTGTGAGGCATGCCAGATGTGGGAGTCGTGATAGCTTCCAGGGCTACCAGCACAAACATCCATGATAATGCCCTGGGCATTACACATGACCTGGCAGTTGATGGAGGGGTATCCCTTGCAGTTTATGTAGTGCCTACCCTGCTTACTGGGTGGTGTCTTTATGTGTATGTGCATGCAGTCTATTCCACCCAGTACCTCCGGGTAGTCTGCCACACGGTGGAAGAGATGCATATTGCTGGCCAACTCCTCCTTCGTTCGGGGGAAGTATATGTGCTCATTGGCATGTGGTAACATGGCATCCAGGAACTGGTGGAGTACCCTGGATGCTGATGCCTGTGAGGTCCCCATGATATCCCCAGTTGGCCTTTGAAGGGTACCTGCGGCTAGTATTCTCAAGCTTACACATACCTTTGTGTCCACTGGGATGGGTTCCCCTCTATTATTAGTGGCTCTGAGTTGTGGCCGGCACAGCTCAACAAGTTGCTGTATGGTGTCCCTGTCCACCATGTAACATTCTACTATCTCCAGATCATGTAGCCCCTGGGTCTGAACACTCTTCTCCTCCGCCGGTGTCTGAGATGGTTGTCAGCATCATCCTCCACACCACCATCAGTCTCCAACACATGCTGGTGAATCAAAGGTATGGCAGCCCCTAACATGTACATATTAAAAGTTCCCCATCTGTATACACCAATGGTGCAGAGTGTCTGGGAATACACAAGTGTGTGTGTGAGTGTGTGTGGGGCTTTCACACTTTATACTATTGTGCAATGGATGCTGCTGGTGTAACTGGGTGTGTATGTGCAATTCCAGCTGCAGGGTATTTTAATTATGGGTTTTACAGCAGGTACTGCTATTGTGGGGCCTTTGGTGTTGACTTACGCTTGGCTGCCATGATTCATCTATTGCCCTTTACTTCACTTTTCAACCCAATTCCCCTGCCATTGTCAGGCGTGCATCCCACTGCCTGCTTTCTTGTTTTATACTTTCCCAACCCAGGATTGTGTAGCGAAATGTGTTATGTAGCTGATCTACTGCAAGTTTGCTTTGTTCTGCTGTGACAGTTCTCTTTTCTTTGCAGTATGGCACCTCCCCTTTCCTGTTCTGCAGGTAGCTGCTAGCAGAATTGTTAGCTGTTGCCAATGGCCCACTGTGAGTTCCTAGGTGTTAATTACTCATTTGTACTCCAATTACCATGCTGCAGCATTTCCTTTATTGTCTTCCTGTATACTTCCTATTTTAGCTATGGTGCATGCCGTGCACAGCTGTTTACCAGGTTTTGAGCTCGTTTTCATCCATGTTCACATGCACTTTTGGTTACTTTGTGTGCTATCAGCTAAGCAAAGCTATGGCTACTTCCACACCCCTATCCTGTGGCTTTGCTTAGCAACAGGCAACCCGGATTAGCAATGCTCCAATGTGGTTACAGCTAAGGTGGTGCACCCCTCTCTTGATGTCATGTTTATCTCCAGGCCACACCTCAGTGTTGTACTGCTATGCTGTGAGATACATCCTTACGCCGGCGGGGATTTTGCGATTCAGTATTAGTTGACTCATTTACATGGCATTGACTACTAATTCCTAGTTACCACACAGAACACTGTCACAGACCCTTAGCAACCCTTGTGCCATGGTTGTGGTGTAGCATGCATGCCATTAACTATTATAGGGAATTCATGAAATGTGTTACATTGCAGTTTTATGACATGGAAACAGCTCGTACCTGAATTGCTCGGCGGCCATATTTGACATTAGATCACTGACATTACACCTGCGCCTGGCACAAGCTTCATGAATCCTGGGGTATATCTATCTATATCTATATATCTATATATATGTATATATATATATATATATATATATAGATATATATATATATACGGGTCTACTTTACATGGTCGACATTTCAGAATGTCAAAGACCATATGGCCGAGACCATATGATCGACATTCGAAATGTCAACCATGTAATAAAAAAAAATACAGCAATAACTTACCTTCACACCACTAGCAGGTGGGGCTCCACCCCCCTGTGCCCCCCCCCTGTGTGGGGGTTCTGCACACCCTCTGTAACTTAAATGTACCAACTCCGAGATCGCACTATAGTGAGGAAGGGGCAGATATTCTGCTCTTCACTGTACTGCGTTCCCACAAAAAGCACTTCGGCATGTTGTATTTTTGCTATTGTGATCATTCGATCATGTAATATAGACCCTGCAGATCGTGGTACAGTGGGAATTGGAGACTTCACCTTTTTCCCCACTGTAGTACGATTTCAGATTTAATTTATATAGTTTGCATGGGGTAGGGTCACAGAGGTTCCTGACCCTTTGCAAAAACATATATATTTTTTTTCATTTGAGTTTTTGCAAACTTGAACATATGGTCTCGACCATATGAATTTCAAGTTTCTAAAACGCAATAATATGATATAAATTCATATATCTACAGTGGATATAAAAAAATGCACACACCCCTGTTAAAATTTCAGGTTTTTGTGATATAAAAAATGAGATCACAATAAATCATTTCAAAACTTTTCTCACCTTTAATGTGACCTATAACCTGTACAATTCAATTGAAAAACAAAAAAAATCTGTTTGGAGAAGAAAATATAAAAAATAAAAAAAGTACAATAAGCTGGTTGCATAAGTGTGCACACCCTTAAACTAATACTTTGTTGAAGGATCTTATGATTTAATTACAGCATTCAGTCTTCTTGGGTAAGAGTCTATCAGCATGACACATCTTGACTTGGCAAAATTTGTCCACTCTTCCTTGCAAAAGCACTCCAAATCTGTCAGATTGCAAGGGCATCCCTTGTGCACAGTCATCTTCAAGTCATCCCACAGATTTTCTTTTGGATTTAGGTCTGGGCTGTGGCTGGGTTACTCCAAAACTTTAATTTTCTTCTGGTGAAGCAATACTTTTGTTGATTTAGATGTATGCTTGTGGTCATTGTCATTTTGAAAGATGAAATTCCTTTTCATCATCAGCTTTCTAGCAGACACATGAAGATTTTGGGCCAAAAGTGACTGGTATTTGGAAAGGTTCATAATTCCCTCCACCTTGACTAAAGCCCCAGTTCCAACTGAAGAAAAGCAATGCCAAAGCATGATACTGCCACCACCATGCTTCACCATGTTGATTTTGTTGATGCAAAGTGTTGTTTTTGCGCTAAACGTACCTTTTGGAATTGTGGACAAAAGTTCAACCATGGTCTAATCAGACCATAACACATTTTCCCACATGCCTTGGGGTGAATTGATGTATTGATTTGCAAATTTTAGCTGGGCCTGAATGTTTTTCTGTGTAAGAAGAGGCTTCCATCTGACAACCCTACCCCATAGTCCAGACATATGGAAAATATGGGAGATTGTTGTCAAATGTAGTACACAACCAGTACTTGCCATAAATTCCTGCAGCTCCTTCAGTGTTGCTGTAGGCCTCTTGGCCACCTCCCTGACCAGTTTTCATCTTGTGTTTTCCTTAATTTTGGAGGGATGTCTAGTTCTTTGCAACGTCACTGTTGTCCCATATTTTCTCCACTTTTTGATGACTGTCTTCACTCTGTTCCATGGTATATCCAATACTGTGGAAATTGTTTGTACCCTTCTCCTGACTGATACCTTTCAACAATGAGATCCCTTTGATGCTTTGTAAACTCTCTGTGAACCATGGCTTTTGCTGTAGCAGGCAACTGAGTAAATGTCAGGAAAATCCTACTAGGACAGTTGAACTTTATTTGGAGTTAATCAGAGTCTCTTTAATTGATGGCAGGTGTGTACCCAAGAAGACTGAATGATGTAATTAAATCAAAAGATGCCTCAACAAAGTATTAGGTTAAGGGTGTCCACACTTATGCAACCAGCTTATTGTACTTTTTTTTTTTTATATTTTTCCCCTAACAGATTTGTTTGTTTTTCAGTTGAATTGTACAGGCTATAGGTCACATTAAAGGTGGGTAAATTTCAAAATGATTTATTGTGGACTCATTTTCTTTATATCACAAAAATCTGGCATTTTAACAGGGGTGTGTACACTTTTTATATACACTGTGTATGTGTGCTTGCGTGCATGCAAATGTGATATATACAGCTGTTATTTTATTTCATAGTGTACCAATGCAAGTAAGTAGTAACACATTACAAAATGAAATAACAGTGCCACTGTAAGTAAGCATTTTCATTCTCCTCATGGACTTTAGTAAGGTAAGGTGGTCTATTCAGGCAGATCTACTTTAGTTATTCGAACTCACTAATTGTCAAACACCTATTTGTCAACCCCTTTTTGTCGACGTCACAAATCAGCAAATGGACTTTTTCATTTAAACTTTTCCCAGGCATGACCAATAGTAGGCCACCATCTGGAATTTACCCTTTTCCTCACTGTAGTGCGATCTTGGAGTTGGTATATTTAGTTGAGGGGGCGGGTGGTATAGCCCCTCTCACCTGGGAAGGTTTTAAACTTTACAATTTTTTATGGTCGCTAGGTTGACCTACCCTTTATCCCTGGGAAAAGTTTCAATTAAAAGTCCATTCCCTGACTTATGACTTTGACAAAAAAGGGTCAATGAATAGGTGTTTGATGATCAGTGATTTCGATTAAATGATATAGACCCATTCAGTCTTCAGTGTGCGTGTTGCAGATGTTATAAATGCATACCTGTACCCTGTGGGGCACAACTTTCTGGGTCAGAGCAGCAGTAATCATCTTGGAAACTTCTCTGCTATTGTGGTGCTCCAGAAACTAAAACAGCAAAGAAAAGAGTAAGTAGAAGGACCCATAGAGGCTAAGTTGTACAAGCAAGAAGAATTGCAAAACAGCAAGAAGACTGCATTTAACAGATAGCATAATTACTTAAATAAGTTGTATTATTAGCATCATAGCAGCATCATGTCATTAGTGTCATCAGTAATGTAGTATCATTGCCTTAGTAACTACGGCGTGCTGTCAGTTCATTAACTTTGCAATTAAATGAAATAATTAATATGTGTGAAAAATGACTTTATCCCCAGAAGCAAATGCTTAATATAAGGCTGGATAAAATTAATAATACCCCCTCATCCTCCTTTGTATCGAGGTGCCCAATAACTTTTGCCTTTGAAGCAAGAGCCCTGTGTTCAGGTTTGTCAAATCTCTGTAATGTCTCGCTGTCCTTGAAAGTTTTAATCAGAAAGATTTGTGCGACTTGGAGCTGAACATTTGCTAACTTTACTGTCTTCTTAGATTTAATACCTTGAGCCAATGGCCATGTTAGGACATGCCTGATGTTCTTTGCCCTGCTCAAATAAAGGTCAAAACAGATTCTGGGAATAGGAATAACAAAGGAGATTTACTTGAATCAGATGTGTTTAAATCAAAATCTATGTGTTTGCACATCTACAAATTAAAGTTCCTTTTTTCCCCATCTCTTACTTCTTTATTAATTCACATCTGCATTTGAAGATGCATAAAATTTTAGAACATATGTATTACTTACTTATGGAAGGTCTGTAATATTGCCTTACAAAATAATGTCTTAACAGTCTGTCTTTTTAGCTAACTCCTTATTTTCCATCTACTTGCAACTCACTGCATATCATCTAAGCTATACAGTCTGACAAATTTATTTAGTGCAAAAGACAGACTCTATCTCTTAGGTCACCACAAGAAATCTTTTTTAATGTTGGAAGGTATAGAGCAACCTCTGTCTCAGAGGTCATGGTGCTGCTTCTATCATGTTCCACTTGCATCTCCGAAGTATACAACACTGTTTATATCCTTGTTCTGAAACTAATTGTTTAGTTAACTGTTCCACCTTGAACTAACCACCACCTCTCCAGATGAATTATTTTTAGAAATCCACCGCCAGATATACCCTGCTAGATATTGCAGAGGAAGCATGAACTTAAATACTGGCATCTCTGATGCCACACAGAATGGTGTCACTGCTCTTACTGTTACATTTTATCTACAGGATCTATGTCACTGTATTTCTTTCTTCCCCTTATGAACTAGTAAGGACATCTGTCCCTCATTTATGCCAGGTTTATATGACAGAATTGCCATGGTAGTGTACATAGGAACATAGGAACATACTAGGCTAGTGAACATGGGGGCCCATAAGATGCCTTGCCATAGACTCCTTTAAGCAGACATGCATAACATGTCTTGCCACCCTTGTCTAGCAACTAATCAAGTTCACCTCCAAATCCAGCAGGACTATACATTATAACCCTGGTATAAATTTGTGTTTACACAGCTAGTCATCAAGACTAGCCTTAAGGATATCTAAAGCAGTACTTTGTTTGACATGTAGCGGTAACTTATTCCAGAGGTTAGGTCTTAGTCATATGTGTCTGGCTTAAGAGACCTTACGGCATTATAACCTCACAGATCTTGAAACTGAATAAGTAGCATAAACTCACCCTTTTCTTGTCCAGGCTGGGGAGTGTGGAGTCATACATGACTACATTTCCTTGTATGAAAGCAGATTTAATGGACATTATGGACTTATGACTGCTCTCCTGATGACTCCCAGGTTAGTTTTGTGGATTTACTACATGTGTATGTGCTAGAGACTGAGATACTTTACAGTTAGCTCTAGGAGGCATATGTTGTGGGCTTATTATTATGCTATTATTGATGTGATGCTGCACATATTTGGTGCTTACCAGCAGTAGGCTGATGTGAGATGATTGCCTCCATGTTTCTTAAATATTTACAACTATCTCAGGTTGTATATTGAAATGGTAGATGTAGTTGTTACACTGTTCCATGTTTCTTAAATATTTACAACTATCTCAGGTTGTATATTGAAATGGTAGATGTAGTTGTTACACTGTTCCATGTTTCTTAAATATTTACAACTATCTCAGGTTGTATATTCAAATAGTAGATGTAGTTGTTACACTGTTCCATGTTTCTTAAATATTTACAACTATCTCAGGTTGTATATTCAAATGGTAGATGTAGTAGTTACACTGTTCCATGTTTCTTAAATATTTACAACTATCTCAGGTTGTATATTCAAATGGTAGATGTAGTTGTTACACTGTTCCATGTTTCTTAAATATTTACAACTATCTCAGGTTGTATATTCAAATGGTAGATGTAGTTGTTACACTGTTCCATGTTTCTTAAATATTTACAACTATCTCAGGTTGTATATTCAAATGGTAGATGTAGTTGTTACACTAAAAGATGATGATGATGATGATGATGATGAAATCAGACTTTCTACAGTTGGGGTAAAAGCAAACTATTGAGCTATTTTGCCAGAGGGTGGAAAAATGGAGCTTGTGTAGTCCTCTGAGGTTGGAGGGAAATTACCATAGTAGACACTGAAGATTTATGGATGATGTATTTAGGGAGACTTAATGAAGTTAAGTTAGAGGGTTGCTGTCTAGCAATGCATATTGAAAAGACAGAATTTGTAAAGAATGATGAATAGTGATGATTCACCTATTGGCTATTACTACTGCAGGTCTCACTAAAGCTTTACTGGACTGGTAATCAATACCTCTTTGCTTCTTATCTCATTAGAAGCAAAATAGCAGTGCTAATCTCAAGATGACTACTAGTACTACTAGTACCAGAATGCCATCTTTTTATGATAACTAAGATAAATGAGATATGATATTTCAAACATTCTGTGGTTTGGCTAGAATCACTCAAGGCCTACCCACCCCCAAGTTTCTGACTGACCACCATATTTATAAATATAATACATTATTGCAGAGCAGATTAATAACAATGCTAGTGTGAAAACAATATTAAAAGGAACTCATAAGCATAACTGTTGTACAACTGGCCTTAGATGAATGTTCATAAATGTTGTGACAAAGGGAGATACAGCCAGCACAGCTATCTGGAATTTTGTAAGTAATTATATGTCATTGATGAACATCAACATGATTCATATAAGATGCTTGTGTTACAACTGTATTAGAACTGTATTTTGTGTGTATATCAAACTTGTTTTTACAGAGATGTGTTCTGAAAATGGTTTTTACAAAGTGCTTGAAATGTATCCACTGTGTGCCCTACTGGAATAGAACAGAAATGTACATGCATTATTATAACTGTTTAAATGTATATATTTTAACAGTGAAAACTGGAACACAGGAGGTTAACTTCAGTCCAGCAAAATTTCAGAAAAATAGCTGAAATTAATTTAATTTATGGCTACACAATAAAAGATATCTTTCAGTTTCAATGCAGCAAGGAGACACAATGTCTAAAACTATGGAACTTTCTGTTTTGTCTTGGAAGTGTTTTATTGCTTTATGACTTCCAGCATCTACCAAAGATCTGAGTTCTATGTATTTTCACAGGTAGGTGCTAAATACTGCTAGCTTCCAGTAGTGGGGGTTTAACCTGGGATAGAGTCAGATGACAAGAAATGATGCCATTTTGCAAGCTATCCCAGCAGTAATATTTGAGATATTAATTTTAAGAAGTCTCTGAGAGACAGACAGCAATCTGTATTCTGTCTTTGACCTGACAACATCAACTAGAAAAGATCCATTCACCACATCTGCCTTGCTCTGTAAGTACATTTCTAGGGAATAGTAACTCTCTTATAGTCAAGAATATAGCAAAGCCTAGTTTAGATATTTTGCTTCATTTATTTGAGCCTGTCCTGCAATGTTGTTTTAAATATTTCCTGAGATTTTGAACTCTGATGTCACTGTAAATATACATTTAGTATTGTCTTGTTCTTTTATTATTTATTATTAAATATATTTAAACATTTCATTGTGGTTGAACTGTCTAGAGATATGTACATTCTGCGAGTACTTGAATATTTATTTGGTGACACTGTGGGCCACTCCTAATAGCCTTGCTGTTGGTCAAACTACCATTTGTATTAATAGTAACATTACACAGTAAGATGGGACATCCTTTGCTAAGGGCCTTAAAGTAGCTTATAAGGAGCTGGCTGGTGGCAGTGATAACTTCCTTATAGTCTGGGCAAAAGGAGGCATAGCTAGTAAACCTATGACAGCCTTCCCCAGGTATGTGTGTTATAAATCAAACCAGAATGAGTGCATTTGTCAGCTACTTTAGTAGGTACATGAAGCACTGGTTGAACATAGAGGGTGCTGGAGGTCTTGGCTTGGCCACTCAGGTGAGATCTCAATTCTATAGCTGTGCCAGTGAAGAGTCTTATTGGGGTTCTGAAGAAAGAGGGAGAAAGCAGCCCCAAACTGACTTTGGTATCTGTGTGCTCTTAAGGGAAATTGCACTGGATGCAGATAGCTGCATCTGCTAATAATGTGTGTGTGTGTGTGTGTGTGTGTACCTTATCATCCTCTCAGTGTACATCCCTCACTGGTGCCAGTGGTAAATATTGAGGAACATTGATTACTGGTTCATTGGTGGGCCATCACAAATGTCATGACATCTTCACACAGTGTGAATGGAACATTCCCATATCAGTATGCTGCACACTGGAGCAACAAACATATCGTGTATGTATTGCACTATGCTGAAATCATGCATGATGGTGCAGGTTAAGTGGACATAGTGAGAAGAGCATGGTGCACAGCCTGGCAACAATAGGTAAGGAGCCCTAGGAATGGTAAAATGCATCACACCCAACAGGATGGACCTATCTATTCAACATACAGATCTACACTGTACATATACATGAGAATTTACATACTGCCTCTGCATAGCTCAGCAGTATAGGAATGGTGCTAAATAATGACCATGACACAAATTATGCTTTATAAGAAAATTTATAAGGAAATAGGATATGCAACACATAGTGTTTTATAACCCCTTATAATAAGCAAAATTCCCAAATGTTGATGTCTGTTTTGCTGATATACTTTGGTTGGCAAAAGAGATGTTCGACAGGTGTGTGAAATCGTCAGTCATCAGAGTTGGGGAATATTGTCCTTCTTTGGGGAAATATGCAATCTCAGAGTTAATATATATATAATTAGCCAAGGGTGGGCATACACTTTTTCTGCCTGTATATATCTGGCATTGCCCTACAGCATGAGCCTAGCACATGTGCAAAAATATTCTCTGTGTGTACAATATTACTCAACATGATGTTATGGAAGCATCTGCAGCAGGAAGACTGCATACAAGAGGAACATCTCCCAGCACATCACATTGTACAGGATGAGCCAAATGAGGAGATAGGACAGGACTAAGCACAATGGGATGACTTTGCTTGACAGAGAAAGCTACAGTATGCTGTGGAGCTACCCATGAGCCAGCAACTGATACAAAGCTTTGGGCTGTAGCAAAGCATATGCAGTATAGTAAACACGATACTTGCAAACTCACAGCAAGATAGTGCTTATGCATTTGTATACAGGCCACACTGTGCATTAGGCATAGGCAATCATAGGCAATCAATGTAACAAAGTAAAAAGGGTGGGGCTCAATTATCATCACTTGTACAGGTGGGGGATATGAGGTGGTGAGAGCACACGTGTACAGTGTCTTCCACAGGGGAATGTGTGATTACTATATAAACTGAAAATAAAATTGTGCAATGTGGGTCTGTGCTGGGGGGGTTATTGTAAAATTCTCTGGGAAGGGCCACTGTCACTGCATGTGTGTGTTTCTGTGTGTGTGTGTGTGTGTGTGTGTGTGTGTGTGTGTGTGTGTGTGTGTGTGTGTGTGTGTGTATGTTTCGAACATGGACTGAATTGTTTTGTGTGCATTGGATTTCTTCAGTTTTTGGCATAGAGACTTTGGTGCTGGATTTCTCAGTATTTTGGATGTATGAATAGATGAATTACAGAAGGAGGCAATTCTGTGTACATTGTGAGTCCAGAGAAGACCACTATTAACTAACATCAAAGACGGAAACAATACCAATTTCATGAACTGTAATCATACCCTGACTTAGAAATGGTGTTCATTCCTGTCATGGTATTAGAAATCCAAAACTCTTGGAAAAATTAAACAAAGAAAATCCATAGCAATCACATGAACTAGTTACAAAATTGCATTTGCTACATAGTGCATGCTTGGCATGCATCCTGTGAGCAAGGGAGGTTCTAACTTGTACCAGAAGGAGATGGAACATTTCAAAGAATATCACACATATGAGGCATACACAACTGTAGATCAACAAGCATATCGTGGATGCATGGATCATCACAGCAAAGACTGGTGTGTTGCTATCCTAATTTTCTATGATGGCCTTGTACATTCACTGGGTTTCTGACATTGATACAGCTAGTTTGGAGGGGGGTTACCCATAACATCTATGGCCACCAGCATGCACACTGACATGGTAATCACTATACCCTATGAAACCTGAGGCAGACATTTGGAGCTATGCTACATGGTTAGACACATTTCCCAGACTGTGTGTGCTAGGTCATGTTTGTCCTTTATTTGGACTCTATGTATCTTCAGTGGTGTCTACCGGCACAGAAGTCATGTCCATGGCCTGGTGAAGGGATGTGGTTTGCACACATCCTGTATCTAACATTGACATTGTGTTCCCAGACCATGCCATCTGTTCATCATTTTCACAGTCAGATTTGCCCTTATCTCTGACAGCTAGAGGCAGGATATCCATACTGGTAGAGCTGAATTCTTATCACCAATGGGGATACCAAAGAACAAGACCCTGTATATCACCCATCATCTCTACTTTATTCCAAGTGCAAAAATAATAGGTTTATCGAATAGTGACAGTGATGGTAAAGATAACTTTACCTTGTACTTCTGCCTGTGTACCTTTCTGTCATGATGTACCTAAATAATAGGAAAAATACAAGTTCAATGTCATGCACAATAGTATAGAGATCACAGAATGAATGTATTTTAGCAATACAGTACTAATACACACCTGGAATATCCCCAATGGACAACTTATGGGCATTCTGTAGCTCAGTTCCTAGGTTTTCATACCATAGGAAAGTGATGTGTCTTATCCCTCTGCAGAGTATCATTAGACTCTTTAATCTCTACTAACAGCTGTTCAACTGACAACTCATACCCCATTGCTGTACCCTCTCATGTAAGATATGCACATGATTTTGTGCATCTCATATCTAGCTGATGGCCCTGTCCAACTACTCATAGATTAATACTGGCTACTGACAGCATTATCTAACACACCATACTGTACCGTACATTCACTGTAGGGCCATTTGGCATTCTTTTGGCCTGACAGCTGTTGGTCATGAAGACAGAGGGCGTGCAACAAGATTTAATTTTGCATGTCAGAAAACTTTGCAGTTTTATTTCTCTTCTTTGTCAAGCACGATGCTCATAGAATTCTGAGTTACTTAACTTTAGAGAATTCTTTAAGTTTTGTCATTTAGTTATTAAACCATGATGCCTCCATGCATGTGAAGTCTCTAGGAGTCTAATATTGCCTGCTCGTATTTATTTTAATACCTCCAAAACAATGCCATATATGAATTATTAAAAAATTCCATCGTAAAGCTCACATGATATGCATGGAATCGATAGGTCTTTAAAACAAAACATCATCTGCTTCTTTTCTCCTGGTACCCTTGTCATGGAATATGTTTCCTGCATTTGTTCACTGACCCAATTAACCATCCATATTCAGTGTGGAGATCAAATCCATACAGACTACAGAAATGACACTGAATATAACCTGAAATAAGACTCATCTTGCATATCCTTTAACACTATGGTTTACATATTTTTCTATTGATATGTGCTTAAATAATGACTTGAGTTAATAGCCATTGAAATTTCCATTTTACTTTCTCTTTACTCTTATTACATATGCATTCTTCTCACTCTTTTTATACTGTTGTTTTCCTATCCTTTTCTTTCACTTCCTTATCAGTCACTGCCTAACAGCCTTTACATTTAAACTGTGGTGACCAGCGACCATTTATCTTTATTAAATCCTCAAGCAAAAAGTATATTCTTCCTTCATTGCATTCTGACCAAATTGCCTCCCATACATGTAATCATGCCAAGACAGAACCCAATTGTATATGCCATTATCATGAATTTACCTGCATTTTAACCCAGACTGCAGTCATCTCTGCAAATGCCTCTTGGCCATTTTTTTTAATTCAGTTTCTCATGTTACTTTCCTTTTTGAAAATTACAAATATGTGTTCTTGTGTGCGCGTGCACACACACACACACACACACACACACACACACACACACACACACACACACACACACACACACACACACACACACACACACACTCTCACGTACACTCTCCCCCCAAATACACACCTTTCTCGCTCATTTCTGTCTAGCTTTTTTCTTCTTCCCGCTATTTTTTCTTTTTTTCTCTCTGTCTAGTTTAAAAGTATTTCAGTAGTAGTTTGGAATGCTCCCCCCAAAAAAACACACCCTGCACACGTGTATCCACAAATACTCTGTCTTTGATTATTTACAGCACTTAATTGTTTACCTGAGTTTTTCTTCTTAAAGACTCATTTCTGGATATCCACTGAGAAGAAAAAGTATTATTGTCACACAGTGGAAACTGTTTAGTCAACAAAGCTGGAAGAAGGTAAATATGTATACATGCCATAATGCCATTGGCAATCTGTTATCATAGAGAGTTTCTACTTTTTATTCTTTACTTTTTACATCAGACGTAAAGTCCCAGGTAAGTATGTCACAATTTACAGTTAAAATGGGATTATGAATCCACTGCTGACTTTAGGATTCATTGGAAATGTTACTTGTACAAGCAAATCATGCAAATGAAACTATGAATAATAATATATAATAAGTCCCTGTGCAAGTTTATTCAGATACCCTTATATCAAAAAGATTAATTGTCTTCTTTTTGTTCCGGCTTCTGTTAAGTTTTCAGAATTCATTAATCTTATTTAATAGCATCTCAAGTTCTTTAAAACAATTCCCAGTGGTCACAGTGTTCTGTTTTGATGAGTGTTTCCTCTCAGAATAAAGCATTTATCTTTTTTTCCACACTATTTCTTATTTTAGCTGCACAATATGGTAAGTAGCAGAATGTACTCCTTCATAAAATGTGCTTGATATTTCAGCCGACATTACTTCCTTAGAGCCCTGAACTTAATAAATACGTGTCAAATTCCTTCACTGCAGTAAAATGATGACTAGAAGAAAAGATGCTGTACTCAGTTTTTTTCCCCACTGATCTAGGAAAAGGATGTTTAGAACAAATTTTACACAACTGCATGAACCAGAAAAAGGAAGAAAGTACTTTTTCATTGTTGTGAATATTTGATATGTGCTGAATAATTTCAACAACTTGGCTTTTAAAATTAATTGCCTGTTTTCTTATGCGTCTTTACTCAAAAAATACTTAATGTTATTTAACAAAAATATATTAAAAATTGAAATCAGTTAGTTAATGATGTCTGAAAATATTTTTAGTGATGAAACATTTATTTTCTTAAGGATGTACTGATATGAGTATTTGGAATACTTTGAATGTAAATTATGATTGTGTTATTTGTCTTAATCTGAAGATTTATTATGACAGACATGCTTTGACAATAGATGAATGAACTAAAAGATAAAAAGATTTACAAACCAATGTTGATGCACTACCAGATCAGTTGTGTATACACAGAACCCCCCAAACACACATTACAAATGTATAAAAACTTGCACAAATAAACCTTGCACATGTGCCTGACATCGTGAGATATTACAATAAAAAAAAAACATAAATTAAAACATTAATCAACCCTATACAAGTGATAGTCAAGTCTCATTTCCTTAAATGTGATATCAAGAAAACACAGATAAATAAATAAATTGCACTGGCCTTGTGCAGACCTGTTAGTAAAAATACACACAACTAAATATTTTACATGTACCTGATATTGGTTCAACTATAGCACAGAAAAAAAATATAATTAAACACTGATCCAGCCTGTATCAGTGATATTACAGTTCCATTTCCTTAAATGTGACATAAAAAAGCATTTAAATTACACTGGCCTTGCACCATCACCCCCCCCCCCCCTTTTTTACTTCAGCCTCTCATGCCTGGTTTCTTCCAATGATTTCTGTGACTCTAACAATCAGTCAAATTAGTCACTCAATTTGTAAAAACTTTTAGCTGTTAATTTCCAAACACTTAAGACATAAAAAAAAATCATACTACTCAGAATATAAATAAATACATGCAGGACCATATTTCTGTTTTATCTATCTATGTCTGTGTGTGTGTGTCTGTGTCTGTGTGCGTGCGTGCGTGTGTGTGTGTGTGTGTGTGTGTGTGTGTGTGTGTGTGTGTGTGTGTGTGTGTGTGTGTGTGTGTGTGCGCATGTGTGTGTGGTTTACTTTCAAAAAAATGAGACAGGAAGTGCGCACGATTTTATAGTCAACTTAAAAAGCATCTTAAGAAAAAACAGATTGTTACATGAAAGGCCTATTGATTCCACGAAGAAGCAGACAGTGTAATAGAGAATGTTCTTCCTTGAAGATTTGTCTGCCATATCCTTTAAATAACTGAACTGTAAACTGAAACACACACTTTTTTCATACCCTTTAAATAACTGAACTGTAAGCTGAAACACACACGTTTTTCTTATGTGTGCTTGATAGCAATGATGCTATTTTTATTTTAATGCTCTCTGCTCAGACATGTTTCTGCTCCTGATCTTTATAACATGAACACATAACTTTTTTTCACTTGATAGTGCTGAGCTGAGCAGCATAATTCAGACTGTTTTTCTTATTTGAGCTAGAGCTTTACCTAGTTCACAGCAGATGTTATAGTTTTATAGGCCATAGTGGGTTTTGTAAAGTGACTTATCCTCATTGATTCTGGGGTTGCTGCAGTGGAGCAGTGGTTAGTGTTGTCACCCCACAGCAAGAAGTTCTCCATTTCCATTCTCAGCTGGGACCCTTCTCTGCGGAGTCTACATGTCCTCCCCTGTGGTCATGTGGGTTTCCCCAGGGTACTCTGGTTTCCTCCCATGTTCCAAAGACATGTGGACTGGACACTCTAATTTGGCTGTAGGTGAGAGCATGTGTACGAGTGAGTGGTGTGAATGAACTACCACTGTAGGGCTAGCCACCTGGTAGTGTTAACCTTGGCTCATGATGATTGTCACTGTGGAAGTGACACCCCAACCCCATGTGCAAAACAGGAAAAAGGGTTGAGGACAGATGGATGGATTATCCCAGTTGATATGAAAATTGCCATATAGTTGGTAATTATGTATGAAATGATTGTCCACAGACAGCTATTTGCTGTAATCCCTTTTCCAGCTCAGTTTCACCGGAGTGATTCCAGTTTATGTTCTGTGTCCCCTACATAGACAGCATGCTTCTAACAAAATATGTGCCACAGCCACGTGTCTAACTTACTTAACTTTCATTTCAGAGTTTTATAACTGACCAACTTTTCATAATGTTTGTTAATCACAGCCACTGCTGTTTATTTATTAATAACCATTACACATTAAAAAAATGAATGTGTCAGATAATATTATCATTTGTAAAGTCATTTTGTCTTAAAACTTTTTCTCCATGTTCTTTTAAAAGTAAACTACAATGTTTCTGTCTTGTAAGGTGTGGTACAATAATTAATATATATATTTCTGTTTACTGTTCCTCCTATTAGTTTGGTATGCAATATTT
>NC_056736.1:45760867-45815867 GCF_019279795.1 Protopterus annectens
GTGTAAAGCTATTGTTGATTACATGCAGTTTTGTTTATTTTGACAGTGAAAACAAGTTCTGCCATCTTTTTTATGTTTATCTAACTAAAATAAAATAAAATAAAATAAAAAAGTTGGCCATGCCCACTCCTATTTTATTTACTATCTGATTTACCAAATCAATAATTTTGTCTCACATGACATTTTTGGTGTGACACCATGGAGTACCAAGATCAGCATGCCACCAAATTCTATCTTACCCCAAAATTATTTCCTTTATCAAGCTCCATGGCTAATGCCCTAACTGCACTTCAAGACAACATGAGTTTGAATAGTAGCTTGAGCACAAGAGGAGCTGACAAGAGGGAAAGGTGGGAATGAGATTTTATTGCCAGCTTTCGCATCCTAGAGGAAGGAAGTTAGTCTAAACTACATCAAATATAACACCCCCAGGAAAGAAGGACATCTGGAAAGAAGAGAGATGCTACATTATAACAAATTAGGGGATTAGGCATGTGAGGCAACATATGCGTATCCTTTAGAAAGAAGCTGCCCCCCCACACCCCCTACTAATTATATATTCTAACCCATGAAATTGCACAATTATCAGGGAAAAGGCAAATTCTCCAACTCTGTGAATAGTCCAATCTGCTACTTTTTTGACAGGTGTCAATCATCTGTATAGTCAACCAAATCATACTGACTAAACAGATGTCAACAAAAGTGCTGTTTGACATATGTAGCTTCTTTTCATTTACGTTTATGTCTAAATGTGTGTATATATATATATATATATATATATATATGTGTGTGTGTGTGTGTGTGTGTGTGTGTGTGTGTGTGTGTGTGTGTGTGTATGTGTATGTATTTATATACGTCTTTGTTTATATCTGTATATTTAAAAAAAGATGAACACAGCACATTGAATTATGTAATTAATTAAATCAGAGATTCATGGACATAAGCCTAGACAAATGATGTGTTGCATACTCTAGACAATGGACTAACAATAGCTAGGCATTCTAATCCAAACTGAGTGTCAAATATATAGTTCTTCAGTGAGAATCTTATAGAGTTACTTATAAATCTCATAAATTCATATGTAAGTACAAGGCTAGATGCCCTTGCAAGCCATTTTAATTCGAGCAAATTTCTCTTTTTGTGCTCAAAATGACCTAACCCATTTGGTTATAGAGTGGCCTTACACATTCCATGGTCGATAATCATATACTACCCCTAGTGAGAATAACTGGGATTATACTATAGATTATTAGATTCATAGGTTCATAGGTGTGTACTAGGTAATGGCCCTGGATCCTTTACAAGCCTACCCTTGTAGAAGTGCCCTGGCATTGTGCTGCTTGACTTTAGTTCTCAGTGCATCTATCAAGTAGAGCCATTGGAGTGATCCCCAGGGTGAACTTTCTATTCCCCATCCACTCATCACGATTTCTCTTGAAGAGGGCCAGTTAGGTGCTCTGCTTGACATGTATGGGAAGTCTATTGCAAAACATGGGCAGTCTCTGGGTTATGAACCTGTCCCTCCAGCATGTTCTGTTGATTGTGGTAATGTGGTTGAGGTCTCTCGACCATGTAGTGTGGAGGGATTTGGATTTTTTTAGATGTAGCATTTCAACCAGAGCTGGGTCAGACATGGCTTTGTAAGTCAAGCAGAGATCCCCTCTTAGTAGACAATATGAGACAGAGAATAGATGGAGTTTGTTGAGTCTGTCCATGTAGGACATGTGTTTAAAGCCTAGGATCCTCTTCGTGAGGTACTTTTGTGGCCTTACCAGCTGTTGCATGTGTCTAGTGAGGTACAATGCAAATGGGGCATTATACTCAATAATTGGCCTAATGAGGGAAGAGTGGAAAGAGATGATGACCTCTTTCTTCCTGAATGCAAAACCCTTGGTAATGAGATGTGCCACATAGAAGGACTTTCTGACCACAGTGGCAATGTGGTGGTCGAAGGAGAGGTTGCTGTCAACCTGTGTCCCCAGATCACTTATAACACCTTCAGTGTTCAGTGGGCTCCCGTCAATGTGGTAATTAGTGGGAATTGAGTTTTTCTCAAAGGGGATAATGACACATTTTTTGGTATTAAGCTTAAGGCCATGGTTTCGACACTGGCCATTGGTCTCAGTCAGGCCTTTTGGTAGAATGTCTACATCACTTGGGGAGTTAATAATGGCTCCCAGCTTGCAGTCATCTGTGAACTTGGTCAGCCACAGTCCCTCCGTGTTGGCCTGGACTTCTGAGAAGTAGATGCCAAACAGGAGAGGACCCAAGATCGATCCCTGTGGGGCTCCAATCATGACTGGTCAGTAGTCTGACTTGGAGTCCACTACTTTCACACTGTGGGTACTATCTGTGAGCCAATTTGCAACCCACCTAGTGATATATGGGTTGATGCCTAATTTGTTGAGTTTATAAATAATTCCTGAGTGGGGAATGGTATCAAAGGCCTTGGCCAGATCACTGTAGGCTGTATGAACTGCCTTGCCCTCATCTACAGCTCTGGTGACTGACTCAAAGAAGTCAACCAGATTGAGCAGGCATGATCTACCTTTCACAAAACCAAATTGCATGGGCTCTAGAGTTTGGAGATTCCCTATATCCTTGTTAATTAGGTCCATGATGATGCACTCCATATCCTTACATATCAGACTCATCAGGCTAATGGGGCAATAATTTCCAGGGTCTGTAGTCGCTCCTTCTTTATGGAAAGGGATGACTGCAGCAGTGCACCATTCAGTAGGGACAAAGCCTGAGGTGAAGCTGTAATTGAACATGGCACACAGGTGTGGTGCTAGTTCACTTTGTAGTTCATGTAGAACACATCCAGGGATATTCTTGGGTCCCATGAAGCTGTATTCCTGGCCTTGGAAATGCAACTTTAACCTGTTCTGCAGTAAAGCTGGAAGCCTGGCATTCCTCCAGTATTGTGATTGGGCGTTTGGGGGGGGGTAAAGTTGGCACTTATCTGTCAGCCAATATGTTGGCAATATCTGTTGGCTCAGTATAGGAGGGACAATTGTGCAGTAACTCAGAGCAAACCTGGGTATTGCCATGGAGATTCTTGATATAACATAGGAGGCTCTGTGGTTGTTTTTAGTGTCTGCCACAATTCTACCTTCATAACTGGCTTTGGAAGATTTGATGAGGGATTTCAACTTTTTGTTGAGGCTAAAAAGGGAGTTTTTCCAGTCTTGGGACTTCACCTTTTTCTGCAACAGTTTCTTCCTTCTGTTGTAGAGTTTATTAATGGAAGGTGACCACCAGTTTAACTTCATTTTTTTGGAGAAGAGCATCTTGGTTCTATTGGGTATAGCTAGTCCCATGCATTTATGTATGTGTTCGTGCAGTGCACTGATGTATGATTTGGCAGTCATATGTCTATTTTCCATTGACATGGGTTCCGTGAAGTTAGCCACCTCTGTTTTTAGGAGCCCAAATTCAGCTTTGGAGAAGTTTTTCATGGCGGTTATCTTTGCGGAGGAGGTGGGTAAGATGTGGATTTCCATGGTGATTAGTTTGTGGTTGGATCTAACTGGGGAGGAATTGACTATTGGTGTAGAGCAACAGTTGCCCATGTTTGTAATAACCAGGTCAAGGATGTTGCTTCCTCTAGTGGGGGTAAGAATGAGCTGGTCGAGGGCATTGGAATTGATGAATTCCAGGAAGCATTGGGCCAGTGTATTGTTGCATGAGTAGTTTTCCAAGTTGATGGAGGGGTATTTGAAGTCACCTAGTATGAGAGTGTTGGTTTGGACCTTAATAGTTTCCAGGCTGCTTAGGAACATGGAGTGAGAGTCTTGGGACATGATGGGGACCTATAGTAGGCTATGACCTGAATTGCCATCTTACCCAATGTTAGTTGTACCCGAAGCATCTCAGATGCATTTTGCTGGGCTACTAGTCTGGATGTATGCATATCCATTATGAATATGGAGACACCACCTTTGGAGCTTTCGTCCATGTTCTGGGACGGAAAGGTGTGGAATGAGTTATAGCCTGGTAGCACAGGGGTGCTTTCTGCTGATTTAAACCAGGTCTCTGTTACAGCATAAATATCAATGTTCTCCATTTTGAGGAGTCCTTTGAGCACGTGCATCTCAAGATTTAGACTTCTAGCATTGAGCAGCATGACCCACAGACTGCATTTATTTATAGCTGTTACAGATGGTGATTTGATCTTTGAATATAATGCCCCTACTGGCATGCATCTGTCCAGATACATGCAACAGCTGGAACACGCACACACACACACACACACACACACACACACACACACACACACACACACACACACACACACACACACACACAGATACAAAGCCTAAACAGCATGTCCTACATTAACTGACTCAATGTACTGTCACTATACTCAGTTTGAGCGGATCCATGCATGGGATAAAGCATTTAGGAGCTGCATCTGTCCATTAGTAGTGTAGGGGGCAGTCATGGGGTACATTTTCTGTTTCCCATCCGCAGATCTAAGTTGCACTTGAAAATGGACTAGGATGAATTTTGTTTTATGTGAATGTGGAGTCTGTTCCATAGCAACAGTATCCTCTGCAAAATATATCTGTCCCTCCAAAATGCTCTGTTGATGTTGCAGAAGAGGTTTAGATCCCTAGACCAAGTTTTTCTGATTCCATTTGACTTGTTTATGCAGTAAATCCATCAGTAATGGATTGCAGGATGGCTTGTATGCCAGACACAGGTCCTCTTAGCAGTCTGCAGGATACTGAGTTTAGTGACAACACTTTGAGTTAGTTTATGTAGGACATGCTGTTTAGGCTTTGTTTCCTTTCACTAAGGTATCCATGTGTATGTGTGTGTGTGTGTGTGTGTGTGTGTGTGTGTGTGTGTGTGTGTGTGTGTGTGTGTGTGTGTGTGTGTGTGTGTGTGTGCTACAGCTGTTGCATGTATCTGGATAGATGTATGCTAGTGGAGACATTATATTCAATAACTGGCCTAATGAAGGCTGAGTAATGTCATCCCTATATCTAGGCACACGCCCTTTGTTGATAAGCTATGCAATATAGAAGGATGTTCTTACAACAGTAAAGATATGTTGGTCATAAATTAGGTCACTGTCTACATAAGTTCACAAAACCCAAACAACTGGGTCAGCTCATAGGGGTGTACTATTAATATGGTAGTTCCCTGGTCTAGATGACTTTTCAAAGAAAACAGCACTACATTTTTGGCATTTAGTTTCAGGAAATGATTTTGACACTGGTTATTTATTTGTGACAATACTTCCTGCAGGATGGCTAAGTCAATGGTGATTTCAATGACTTCTCCTAGCTTGCTATCATTTGCAACCCCTTTGGTATTGACTTTCACTTTAGAAAAGTAGATGCCAAACTGAAGAATGCTGGGGGACTCCACTAGTGACTGGTCTATTAGTGAGGTAACTTCCCTATTTTGATTATCTGCATTCTATCTTTGAGCAGTTGGCAATCCAGCAGGTGGCATGGGCTTTATTCCCTGTTTATTTAGTTTGTCTACAAAGCATGTGTCAAAAGCTTTGGCCAGGTTGAGATATGTGATATGTACCATTTTTCCTTCATCCATTATTTTGGTGATCTTTTCAAAAAAATCCACCAGGTTGATTAAACATGACCTGTCCTTGAAGAATCCAGACAGAGATTGGTCTAGTGTTTGGATGACCCCTATCTCCTGACTGATTAATTCCATAATGATTCTTTCCATAGCTTTGCATATGAGGCTGATTAGACTTATGGGTCTGTAATTACATGGGTCTGTGGAAGGTCCTCCCTGTTTCATTGCTTAATTGTACTACTTATTGCCTGCCACCTATTTTTATACTGTATTTATTTACTGTGTTCTAAACTACACTGTTTTACTGCAACTGCCTGCTACACTGTGCCTGTAAAATGAATGTTGTTGCTGTTTTCATTATTTAGCAATAGTTTTTTTGTTGCTTCCACTGTTTCTTAAGTATTTACTGGTATTTTATCACTGTTTTAAAGCTATATGTTTTGCCTGGTCTGATTTTCTTGCCGAGCAGTACATTAATTAACTGACATGTTAACTGTTTAAATCATTCTTTAGAGACATTTGGCTGATTCTCTGCTGTTTTAAAACATTATTTTCAGTGCCTCACTTCTATTTTTCTGCTGTGTTAAACATTCTCTAGTGTTTCTCACTGAAACCAGGGTAGCTAGTAGCTGTAGCATAGTCCAGATCCAGCCTGCTACTTCTGGAACTGTTTGTAGTGGTTTGTTTGTTCTGATCAATTTTTTCCAGGCCATCTTGGATTGTAAGGGCCTATCTGCACTTTTGTGAGAGAATTGTGATGATTGGGACAAGACTGCTACAGGGAGGCCAGTGTAGGGCTTGGAATAAGCACCCTCATTGGTCCTTCTAAATTTATTTGAGTTTATTTTTTATTTAGGCCCTGCATCTGAGCAGTTTTCTGCTTGTTTGTACCAGGCTGAATTGAGGTGGGCTACCAGCTACAACTTTGAGCTGAGATACTACATGACTGGAGGCTTATGAGCTCTCCCCCCCAAAAAAAACATAAGTTGCCTGTTTTTTTTGGGGGGTTTTTTTTGATTATTTATGCTATTTTTTGCACTTTTTTATTGCCTGCCACCTACTTGTATACTGTATTTATTTACAGTGTACTAAACCACACTGTCATACTGCAATTGTCATAGGTTCATAAGTAGGTACTAGGCTATTTGCCTGAGGGCGTTTATAAGCCTAGCCAGAGTGTGTCAGCTTTCGGTGCCCCATTGATTAATTAACTGAGCCTCTGTCAAGAAAAGCCAATGAAGTGATCCCAGGGGTGTATTTTCTGTTACCCATCCACTCATCAAGGTTTCTCTTGAAGAGTGTTAGTGAGGGGCTCTGCTTAATGTAGTTAGGAATTTTGTTCCAAAGCATGGGGAGTCTCTGTGACAGGAATCTATCCATCCAGCATGTTCTATTTATTGTTCTGATGAGGTTTAGCTCACTAGAGCGAGTGTCTCGCAGTGACTTGGATTTCCTTAGGTGGAGCATGTCCATCAATTCTGAGTTGGACATGGCTTTGTAAGTCAGGCAAAGATCACCTCTGAGTAAGCAATATGCCACTGAGTACAGCCGGAGGTTTTCCAGTCGGGCTGCATAGGACATATGTTTGAAGTCAGTAATCCTCTTGGTGAGGTACTTTTGTGGACTTTCCAGCTGTTGGAAGTGTCTTGTGATGTACATCCCAAATGGGGCATTGTACTCTATAATGGGTCTGATGAGTGATGAGTGGGGGGGGCACTATAACCTCTTTATTTCTAGATGTAAACCCTTTAGTAAGTAGATGGGCTACATAGAATGATTTCCTAACTACTTTGGTAATATGATTATCAAATAGAGATTACTATCTACCTGGGTCCCCAGATCTCTTATTACCTCTTCTGTATTAAGGGGGCTGCCAGCTATGTGGTAATTCATGGGTGTTTTGTTTTTCTCAAATGGGATGACGATGCATTTTTTGGCATTTAGCTTGAGACCATGACTTTAACACTAGGTGTCCATCTCAGGAAGGTCCTTTTGGAGAATGTCCGTGTCAGCTGGAGAGTCAATTATGGCTCCCAGTTTGCAGTCATCGGCGAATGTGGTTAGCCATAGTCCTCCTGTGTTTGCCTGTACTTCTGAGAAGTATATGCCAAACAGCAGGGGTCCCAGGATTAAGCCTTGTGGAACACCACTTGTGACTGGTTTAGAGTCGGTCCTGGAGCCAGCTATTCTTACCGTGTGAGTTCTGTCTGTAAGCCAGTTGGCAACCCATCTCATAACATTGGGGTTTATGTTCAAGCTGGTGAGTTTTTCTATAATTCTCGAGTGGGGAATGGTGTCAAAAGCCTTGGTGAGGTCAAGGTAGCCTGTGTGGACCACCTTCCCCTCATCTATGGCCTTGGTGACTGTCTCGAAGAAGTCAACCAGATTTAGTAGACATGATCTGCCCTTAACTAAGCCGAACTGGGTCAGGTCAAGTGTTTGAAGGTTCCAAATGTCTTTGTTAATGAGTTCCATGATGATGCGCTCCATAGCCTTACAGACCAAGCTAGTCAGGCTTATGGGGCGATAGTTACCAGGGTCAGTTGTGGCCCCTCCTTTGTGTAGTGGAATAACCATTGCTGTGCGCCATTCTATGGGCAAGTAGCCTGTGGAGAGGCTGAGGTTGAACAGTGTGTTTAGGTGGGGGATTAGTTTGTTCTGTAGTTCTTGCAAGATGCAGCCTGGGACACCATCTGGCCCGATTGACGCTGTGCTTTTGGCTTTTGAAAGGGCTGTTTTCACCTGTGCGTCTGTGATTTCCAGGACACTACACTTTTCCGGTATTGTTGTGGGCCCTTTTGGGGGTGAGAGGGGGGTGAAGTGTGCACTGAATCTATCTGCCAGGATGTTGGCAATATCAGTAGGTTCAGTATATTTTGTGCTATTTTGCACTAGCTCAGAGCATATCTGTGAGTTGCCACTTAGAGTCTTGACATAGCTAAAGAAGGCTTTGTGGTTATCTTTTGAATCCCTGGCTATTTTTCTTTCAAAGTTAGCCTTGGATGATTTTATGAGGGACCTCAGTTTCTTACAGATACTGATCAGGGATGTCTTTCCTTCTTGGGATTTGCCTTTTTTCTGAACTAGTTTCCTCCTTCTATTGTATAGCCTGTTTAAGGCAGAGGTCCACCAGACTGGTTTCCTTCTCTTAGGGGAGTGAGTCTTGGTTTTGCTAGGGATGGCACAATCCATGCAACCTTGTAGGTGCTCATAGAGTGCATTTGTAAAGGTTCCTGTATCTTGGACACTGTTATCTTTTAGTGTGGGAGCTGTGAAACTGACCACCTCTGTATTAAGTAAGGTGAAGTTTGCTATAGAAACGTTTTTCACTGTGGTTTCCTTCGTTGGGGGTGGTGGTGTGGTGTGGACATCCAGAGTGATTAGTATATGGTCTGATCTAACCAGTGATGGGTTGACCTCCGGTGCGGAACACCTGTAGCCCATGATGGTGATGACCAGGCCCAATATGTTTTCACCTCTAGTAGGGGAGTTTAGTAGCTGATCCAGGGCATTTGAGTTGATAAATTCTAGGAAGCGCTGGACCTGGGAGTTTGTACTTCAGTAGTTTTCCCAGTTAATGGTAGGGTAATTGAAATTGCCCAATATCAGGGTGTTCGGTAGGACCTTCATGTTTTCCATTGTCTTCTGAAAGGTGGAGTGGTGGTCCTGGGTCATGGAGGGTGATGTGTAGCAGGCCACAATTTGCATTGCAGATTTGCCCGTTGTTAGTTGCACATGGATGATCTCAGAGGTATCATGCTGCACCACTAACCTGGAGGTGTAGGTATCCTTGATGAATATGGATACACCCCCTCATTTTGTGTTTCAGGCCTGTAAAATTAATTTTGTTGCTGTTTTCATTATTTAGCAAGAGATTTTTATTGTTTCCACTGTTATTTTAAGTATTTACTGGTATTTTATCACTGTTTTATAGCTATATGTTTTGCCTGCTCTGATTTTCCTGATGAGCAGTCCATTAATTAACTGACCTCTTAACTGTTTAAATCATTCTTTAGAGCCATTTGGCTGATTCTCTGCTCTTTTATAGGTTCATAGATTCATAGGTTCATACTAGGCTATCTACCCTAGGGCATTTACAAGCCTAGCCAGAGTGTGTTTGGCTATTGCCACCCACTGAATTGAGTTTACTGTGCCCTTTTTTAGGTTAGTTTACTGTGCCTCTGTCTAGTAGTGACACAGAAGTAATCCCCAGGGTAAACCTACCATCTCCCATCCACTCGTCAAGATTCCTCTTGAAGAGAGACAGTGAGTGGCTCTGCCTAACATGGACTGGGATTCTTTTCCAGAGTGAAGGGAGCCTCTGGGTTATGAATCTGTCCCTCCAGCATGTCCTATTTATTTCTGTGCTGAGGTTCAAGTCCCTCGAGCACGTAGCTCTAAGGGATTTGGATTTTCTGAGGTGGAACATGTCCTTTAAGTCCTGGTTTGACATGGCTTTATACGTCAGGCATAGATCGCCTCTAAGTAGACGGTATGCTACTGAGTAGAGCTGGAGTTTCTTTAACCGAGCAGCATATGGCATCTGTTTGAGTCCCTTTATCCTCTTTGTGAGGTACTTTTGCTGCAGGTGTCGGGTAAGGTACATCCCAAATGGGGCATTGAATTCTATTATGGGCCTTATGAGGGATGAATAAAGGGGCACTATGACCTCCCTTGATATAGGTGTGAATCCTTTAATGATAAGGTGGGCTATATAGAAGGTTTTTCTAAGCACTTTGGCAATGTGGTTGTCAAAGGAGAGATTACTATCAACTTGGGTCCCCAGGTCCCTAATTACTTCTTCCGTACTTAATGGATTACCACCTATGTGGTAATTTGTAGGTACTTTGTTTTTGCCAAAGAGTATAACTATACACTTTTTGGCATTTAACTTTAGGCCATGGCTCTGGCACCAGTTATCCGTCTCTGTGAGACCCTTTTGGAGGATACTTATGTCAGCTGGAGAGTCAATTATGGTGCCCAATTTGCAGTCGTCTTCGAACTTGGTCAGCCACAGTCCTCCCGTGTTAGCCTGAACCTCAGAAAAATATATACCGAACAAGAGAGGTCCCAGGACTGAGCCTTGTGGAATGCCACTTGTAACTGGTTTTGAGTCTGACATGGCTCCAGCAATTCTGACCATGTGGGTTCTGTCCTTGAGCCAGTTTGCAACCCATCTTATGACATAGGGGTTTATATTTAAGCTGGAGAGCTTATCTATGATGCCCGAGTGGGGTATTGTGTCGAAGGCTTTTGCGAGGTCCAGGTAGGCTGTGTGGACTACCTTCCCTTCATCGATGGCCTTGGTGACTGTTTCAAAGAAGTCGACCAGGTTCAAGAGGCAGGATCTGCCCTTAACAAAGCTGAATTGGGTAGGATCCAGAGTCTGTAGGTCCCCAATGTCTTTGTTTATGAGTTCCATGATGATCCTTTCCAAAGCTTTGCAGACCAGGCTAGTCAGGCTTATGGGGCGATAGTTTTCAGGGTAAGTAGAGGCACCACCTTTGTGGAGTGGGACCACTGTCACTGTACGCCATTCTTTGGGTACATAACCCATGGTAAGGCTGAGATTGAACAGCAGCTTTATGTGAGGGTTTAGCTCTTCTTGGAGTTCATGTAGGACGCAACCCGGGACACCGTCAGGTCCCATTGATGCTGTGTTTTTTGCTTTGGAGAAGGCGGCTTTCACCTGAGCATCTGAGATGTTAGGGAGGCTGCACTCTGCTGGGATACTTATTTGCTCTTTTGGGGGGAGGGGGGAGAAATTTGTACTGAATCTGTCTGCCAGGATGTTGGCAATGTCTGTGGGTTCAGTGTATTTTTTGTCATTTTGGATCAACTCTGAGCATATCTGGGAGTTTCCACCCAGGTTCCTAACATAACTAAAGAAAGCCTTGTGATTTTCTTTAGAGTCCTGTGCAATTTTTTTCTCGAAGCTGGCCTTGGTGGATTTTATGAGGGATCGTAGTTTTTTGCTAGTACTGATCAGAGATGCCTTCCCTTTTAGGGATTTTGCTCTATCATGTAGTAGCTTCCTCCTTCTGTTGTACAGCTTATTTATGGCTGGGGTCCACCAGACTGGATGCTTGCCTCTGGACGACTGGGTCTTGGTTTTGTTTGGGATAGCATGATCCATGCATTCCTGGAGGTGCCTTGAAGGATTTCACCTCTGTTTTGAGGAGTGTGAAGTTTGCTTTTGTGAAGTTTTTCACTGTGATTTTCTGGGTTGGTGGTGGGGTCGGGATGTGGATATCCAGTGAGATTAATTTATGGTCAGATCTTACCAATGAGGGGTATACCTCTGGTATGGAGCATAGAGTCCCCATGTTGGTGATGACCAGGTCCAGTATGTTTTCCCCTCTTGTGGGAGTGGTGACTAGTTGTTCCATAGCATTTGAGTTTATAAATTCTAGGAATCTTTGGGCTAGGATGTTGGGGCTTGAGTAGTGTTCCCAGTCTATGTTTGGGTAGTTGAAGTCACCCAATATAATGGTGTTTGGAGACATCTTCATATTCTCCAGTGATCTCAGGAAAGCCGAGTGGGATTCCTGTTTTTGAGAGGGTGGTCTGTAACATGCTACAAACTGAAAAGCAGCTTTGCCCACTGTTAGTTGCACATGGATGGTCTCCAATTCCTTGTGCAATGCCACTAACCTGGAGGTGTGGGTATCTTTTATGAATATGGATACTCCCCCTCCTTTTATGGTTTGGTCCAAGTTTTGGGGCCGAAAAACATGATATGAGGTATAAACTGGTAGTGCTGGGGTGCTCTCTGGAGCCTTGAACCAGGATTCTGTCACTGCACAGATATTGATGCTCTCCATACTGAAGAGGGCTTCGAGTGAGTGCACCTTGAGGTTTAGACTTCTGGCGTTGAGCAGCATTACCCTTAGTTTCTTATTCATTGTGTTGTCTATGGAGGTGGGTTTGTCTTTTGAGCCTTGCCTTAAAAAGGCACTATGAGGGAGGCAAGAGCCTTTGCCAATATCCGAAAGCCCAGGGGTGACAGGTGCAAGCCGTCCCTTGCGACGCAACTTGGCTTGTTGAGTATGTCTTTCCAGGCTGACAGACACTGGATCTCCTTTGAATGACACCAAAATTTTAGCCAATTGTTAAAATTGATCATTTTGTCTTTATACTGTGGCATCATTCTGGGTGAGGGTAAGATGCTGCTCAAGGTCAGGGTCATACCAGCCTGGGCTACAAGATCAGAGAGCTCCTCTATGTCTCTTTTCATGTAGTCCAGGGAGGTACGTCTCGGGTCATTCACACCAGCATGCCCAATGACTGAGTCATATTTGTACTTGCTTTGGAGTGACCTGAGTGCTTGTGTTATGTGGCAGATCCTAGCACCCGGCAGGCAGCTCACTGTGATCTTCTCTTTGTTCAGCCTGGTGAGCGGGACGTCAGTGTGTCTGATGATAGAGTCACCTATTACAAGTGTATCAGGTGTGTTATTTAGCCTTACGGGCTGTGACTCTTTGACATACTGACCTTGTGAGTTATGTGTTGCATGTGTTTTTTTTTTGGGGTAGCGTTTGCTTGGATGTCTGCTTTGGAGGTCTCTGCTGCTTAGGCAGATTTTTATTTAGAGCCTCCGAGTATGTTTTTGTGTGTTTATGTGTTTTTTTTGCTGTTGTGGTAGGACTATGTGAGACTGGATTTGTGGTCTGCGAGGTTACCTTCTCCTCCTGTCTGGTTGCACCAGTTCTGAGTTGAGAAAGCTCAGCCTCCAGTTTGGCTATATGGTTGCATCTCTCACATATATTTGAACTTGTTGGAAGGAGGAGAGGGTTGTCTGTGTACATGAGGCAGTTGTAACATTGCCTCAAGATAACCAGATTCACCAGGTGGACTGGTGAGGAAGCCATTAACTGACCTTTGGACATGCTAGAATAGTATAGGGAACTTCTTTATCACTGAATCAGAAGAACCTATAGAGGACAAGGTGCTAGAAGGGAGTATAGGGGGATGTAGTGCTTTTAGTTTACTGGTAATAACTTGTAAAATTGCTTATATGAGCAAGTGCAGAGCCTTAGATTGAGAATAGGGTGTTTAGTTTGTGAGATAGACAGTTCTAAGGGAAAAAGTGAAGAGTAGACTTTATGGAGCCGGGAATGGTTTGCACCCGATTAAGCGGCACTGCCCGATACTGCGCTATGCGCACAATTGCGCAAAGCAACGCTAAAGCATGTTTTTATACAGGGGACTAGAAAGAGCTAGAAATTAGCCCAAAACGGCCAATAAACTACCAGATTATGTGCTGAGATCACTCCTCCAGGGACAGATAGGCTGCTCAAAGCTCCCCACTCCCACTGGTGAACAAAGAAGCTTCCTTCTATCCAAGTAAGGAAATGGGCAACACAAGAACTATACTAAAGTCCGGAAAACAGCAATGCCTGCATTAAGGACTATTCTAGGTATGGAAAGGTGGGAAACAAGGATTTTTTTTTGTTTTTTTTGTTTTTTAAGAAGCAAACAGCAGAAAATTCACAGTAACAGGCTAGCGCACTTGAGTGAGCAGCCTCAACAGATAAAATGCAACAAAAGACAAACTTTAAAGTGCAATTTGAAAAAACAGTAAAACAAGCTTAAACAGGTAAAACAGCAGATATAACTCGCTTTTCGGTGAGAAAGGATGTTCGCAAAGGTAGTAGCAATAAATTATACTTAAATCAGTTTAGCAGTCGCTCGTTTTCGCCTCTCTGCTGCTAGCACCACTCTGCAGGACCACGAGGAGCTTTAGCTGAGTAGGAACAAGCAAAAACCACGCCAAAGTGGGTTTTTATACAGGGGACTAGAAAGAGCTAGAAATTAGCCCAAAACAGCCAATAAACTACCAGATTCTGTGCTGAGATCACTCCTCCAGGGACAGATAGGCTGCTCAAAGCTCCCCACTCCCACTGGTGAACAAAGAAGCTTCCTTCTATCCAAGTAAGGAAATGGGCAACACAGGAACTATACTAAAGTCCGGAATACAGCAATGCCTGTATTAAGGACTATTCTAGGTAGGGAAAGGCGGGAAACAAGGATATTTTTTGTTTTTTTGTTTTTTAAGAAGCAAACAGCAGAAAATTCACAGTAACAGGCTAGCGCACTTGAGTGAGCAGCCTCAACAGATAAAATGCAACAAAAGACAAACTTTAAAGTGCAATTTGAAAAAAAAACAGTAAAACAAGCTTAAACAGGTAAAACAGCAGATATAACTCGCTTTTCGGTGAGAAAGGATGTTCGCAAAGGTAGTAGCAATAAATTATACTTAAATCAGTTTAGCAGTCGCTCTTTTTCGCCTCTCTGCTGCTAGCACCACTCTGCAGGACCACGAGGAGCTTTAGCTGAGTAGGAAAAAGCAAAAAACCTTGCCAAAGCGGGTTTTTATACAGGGGACTAGAAAGAGCTAGAAATGAGCCCAAACGGCCAATAAACTACCAGATTCTGTGCTGAGATCACTCCTCCAGGGACAGATAGGCTGCTCAAAGCTCCCCACTCCCACTGGTGAACAAAGAAGCTTCCTTCTATCCAAGTAAGGAAATGGGCAACACAGGAACTATACTAAAGTCCGGAATACAGCAATGCCTGTATTAAGGACTATTCTAGGTAGGGAAAGGTGGGAAACAAGGATTTTTTTTTTTTTATTTTTTAAGAAGCAAACAGCAGAAAATTCACAGTAATAGGCTAGCGCACTTGAGTGAGCAGCCTCAACAGATAAAATGCAACAAAAGACAAACTTTAAAGTGCAATTTGAAAACAACAAGCTTAAACAGGTAAAACAGCAGATATAACACGCTTTTCGGCGAGAAAGGACATTCGCAAAGGTAGTAGCAATAAATTATACTTAAATCAGTTTAGCAGTCGCTCTTCTTTGCCTCTCTGCTGCTAGCCCCACTCTGCAGGACCACGAGGAGCTTTAGCTGAGTAGGAACAAGCAAAAAAAGCGCCAAAGCGGGTTTTTATACAGGGGACTAGAAAAAGCTAGAAATTAGCCCAAAACGGCCAATAAACTACCAGATTCTGTGCTGAGATCACTCCTCCAGGGACAGATAGGCTGCTCAAAGCTCCCCACTCCCACTGGTGAACAAAGAAGCTTCCTTCTATCCAAGTAAGGAAATGGGCAACACAGGAACTATACTAAAGTCTGGAATACAGCAATGCCTGTATTAAGGACTATTCTAGGTAGGGAAAGGCGGGAAACAAGGATTTTTTTTTTTGTTTTTTAAGAAGCAGACAGCAGAAAATTCACAGTAACAGGCTAGCGCTCTTGAGTGAGCACCCTCAAAAGATAAAATGCAACAAAAGACAAACTTTAAAGTGCAATTTGAAAAACAGTAAAACAAGCTTAAACAGGTAAAACTGCAGATATAACTCGCTTTTCGGTGAGAAAGGACATTCACAAAGGTAGTAGCAATAAATTATACTTAAATCAGTTTAGCAGTCGCTCTTTTTCGCCTCTCTGCTGCTAGCACCACTCTGCAGGACCACGAGGAGCTTTAGCTGAGTAGGAACATTATTTTCAGTGTTTCACTTCTATTTTTCTGCTGTGTTAAACATTCTCTAGTGTTTCTCACTGAAACCAGGGTAGCTAATAGATGTAGCATAGTCCAGATCCAGGCATGCTGCTTCCAGAACTGTTTGTAGTGGTTTGTTTGTTCTGATCGTGTTTTCCAGGCCATCTTGGATTGTAAGGGCCTATATGCACTTTTGTGAGAGAATTGTGATTATTGGGACAAGAATGCTACAGGGAGGCCAGTGTAGGGCTTGGAATAAACATCCTCATTAGTCCTTTTGAATTTATTTGAGTTTATTTTTTTATTTAGGCCCTGCGTCTGAGCAGGTTTCTGCTTGTTTGTACTGAGCTGAATTGATGTGGGCTACCAGCTACTACTATGAGCTGCGATACCAGATGACTAGAGGCTTCTGAGCTCCCCCCCACAAAATAACATAAGTTGCCTGTTTTTTTTTTTGTGCTTATTCATGCTATTTTTTGCACTTTTTTATTGCCTGCCACCTACTTTTATACTGTATTTATTGTGTACTAAACCACACTGTCATACTGCAATTGTCTGTTACACTTTGCCTGTAAAATCACATTTTATTGCTATTGTCACTGTTTAGCAAGCTCTTTTGTTGTTTCCACTGTTGTTAAGTCTTTACTGGTATTTTTCACTGTTTTAAAGCTATCTGGTCTGCCTGCTCTGGTTTTCCTGCCAAGCAGTACTTAATTAACTGACTTGTTAACTGTTTAGATCATACTTTAGAGCATCCTGGCTGATTTTCTGCTTTTTAAACATTATTTTCAGTGTCCCACTGCTATTTTTCTGCTGTTAAGCATTCTCTAATATTTCCCACTGAAACTTGGGTAGCTGATAGCTGTAGCATAGTCCTGATCCAAGCCTGCTGCTTCTGGAACTGTTTGTAGTGCTTTGTTTGTTCTGATCACATTTTCCAGGTCATCTTGGATTGGATCGGGCCTATCTGAATGTTTGTGAGACAATTGTGTTGACTGGCACCTGACTGGTAAAGGGAGGCCAATCAGGGCTTGAAATAAGCATCCTTATTGGTCCTTTTGAATTTCATTAGAGGTTTTTTTCAAACTTTAGATTATGGTATTTAGGCCCTCCATCTGAGTAAGGTTCTGCTGGTTTCTAGGTCACACAGCACTGTGCACTGCTGTGCAATTATGTGTCCATACCATACAGTTAAATTCAACAAATTTTCCCTTAAAACTAGGCAGAAATATCCAATCACTGAGCTCTCTTGTGATCATTTCCGAAAAGCCTCTCCTAGTGACATACAGTCTTCACCTTAGCATTAAGGACAGTTAGACTACCCTCCTTTCTCCTGCCACCCTTGTTGACTTGATTCTCTTGAGGCAGTGTAGCAATTGCGTCATGTACACAGACAACCCTCTACTAATACAGAATCTAGTACAGAGTGTGAAAGGTGTATTTAGACCAATAATCTAAGTAATAAATTGATAAATAATAAGTCGAAATGTATGTCCTGAATTCCACATTACATGTTTGCTTAGCGCATTTGTGTGAACTTGATTTTTAATGTCTCTTAAATGCTCCTGCATTCGAACCCTGAGTTGACGGTTCATCTTGTCAATATAAAAACATGTGCATAGTGCACATGTAGCTACATAAAACAATATTATGGTTCTACAAATAATACATTCCATGAAGAAACTAAATGGATAGCAGACTTAAGAGTTGATAAAGACCCGGGCCTGAATGAGTCATTCCCCTTGAGACTGGTGTTGAGAAGGCATTTTCTCAGGAGGTCAGTTTGATTGGGCACTCCCCCTATTTAATGATGAACTGATTGGATATGTTTTAGATCTGAAGAACACTCATCTTGTTTTATCTTTATTTATTTTTTCAGTAAAACTCTCATTGTGGTATCACTCTTGTTTTTGTTTCTGGATTTTATGCATTCTACAGAGTGATTTTGCTGGTCTTACTTTGACTTTATGCTAACTGTGTCACAGAAATCAGTGCTAGGTTCCCTACTATTTGGTTTATCCGCCTCAGAAGTTCAGGTCAGAATTAAAGGATTGTGGCTGACCAAGTTTGCAGATGACTGCAAACTAGGTGCAATCACTGAATTCCCAAATTATGTCAGTATACTCCAGGAGGTTTTCACACAGACCACTGACTGGTGTATTAGTCACGGTCTCAAACTGAATGGAAAGAAATGCATCATCATTCCCTTCACACTACCAAATCACCAACAATACCCTAAGCACCCATGAAGTGGTAAGGGACCTTGGATCACAGGCTGACCGTGACCTTAACTTCGACCAACACATGTCTGCTGTTGTAAAGAAAACACTACCATGTAGCTCAATTGATTAATAAAGGCATCACCTCAAGAGCAAAAGAAGTTATAACCCCCTTATACTCGACACTTATCCAGCCCATAATTGAGTATAATGCCCCATTCGGTATGTACCATACTAAGCACCTGCAGCAATTAGAAAGACCTCAGAGGTTTCTAACAAAGAAGATCAAGGGCCTCCAGCATGTTCCTTAGACAGACCAACTAAAGTCCCTGTCACTTTACTCCTTATTGTATAGACTTCTTAGGGGAGACTTATCCCTGGCCTGCAGAGCAACCCAAGACCCAAACCTAATGAACTTACTGCATATTTGTAGAGCAACCAAGACAAGGGATACCTATTCCAGGGACCTAAATATGACCTGTGACTGAAATAGGACATGATGGAGGGAGAGATTTATCTCCCAGCGACTGCCATGTCTTTGGAACAGGCTATCAATTCATGTGAAACTGAGCACCTCTATGACACTCTTCAAGATGAGCCTAGATGAGTGGATGGGGCACTGTAAATTCTTACCTGCGATAGTGACCAAAACCCTCCTGAACATGGGCAGTCATAATGCTATTTAAATGCATCCAGTGATATTGTCAAGACACAGCAATGCAGTATTTTTAGGTTTTAATGAAATTTTCTAGGACTTGGTCTTGTTTGATAACTGGAGGTGAACCTGTTTCAGGTATATCTTGAGGGTCAGATGGAGGGGTGGGAGGAGTAAAGTTAGAGCTAAATTTATCTGAAAGTAGGTTAGCTATCTCTGTGGTCTCAATGCAGGTAACATTGTTCACAATCAGCTCAGCACATTGCTGCATTGTGCTTTTGAGATTACAAACACAACTAAAATGCCTTGTGATTGTGTTTGGATTAGGTAACTCAAACCTGGCTTTGGTGAATTGTTTATTTCAGTGACAAGGGCTGTAACATTCTGGGACTTACTCTTCTTTCTTTTGGTCAAAATTCTTTCATAAGTTCATAGGTTCATAGGCTGGCACTAGGCTATCAGCCCTAGGGACTATACAAGCCTAGTCATAACAATTCCCTGGCTATTTCTTCCCACAATATTCACTTCCCTGGACCGCTGTCTAGCAGGGTGACTGACGTGATACCCAGGATGAATTTACTATTTCCCATCCAATCATCAAGGTTCCTTTTGAAGAGGGTCAAAGAGGCGCTCTGCTTGACATGTATGGGCAGTCTATTCCCCAGTCTAGGCAGTCTATAAGTCAGGAACCTATCCCTCCAGCATGTTTTGTTCATTGTGATGACAAGGTTTAGATCCTTGGAGCATGTGGCTCTGAGGGATTGCGATTTCTTTAAGTGTAGCATATCCAACAGCTCTGGGTTTGACATGGCCTTGTATGTTAAGCAGAGATCGCCTCTGAGTAGACGATATGCAACAGAGTATAGCTGGAGTTTTTTAGACGGTCAGCATAGGGCATCTGTTTTAGGCCTGTGATTCTTTTAGTGAGGTATTTCTGCAGCCTTTCTAGTTGTTGCAGATGCCTTGAGAGGTACATACCAAATGGGGCATTGTATTCTATAATGGGTCTAATGAGGAATGAGTACAGTGGGACAATGACATCCTTTTTTCTGGATGAAAAGCCCTTATTGATGAGGTGTGCCACATAGAAGGATTTCCTGACTGTTGTGGTAATGTGGTTATTGAAGGTGAGACCACTGTCCACCTGTGTCCCTAAGTCTCTTATCGCACTTTCGGTATTTAGTGTACGGCCACCTATGTGGTAATTCACTGGTACATGTTTTTTCCCAAAGGGGATAATTATACATTTCTTGGCATTGAGCTTGAGCCTGTGGCTCTGGCACCAAGCATTTGTTTCTGTAAGGCCTTTTTGTAGAATATCCACATCATTTGGGGATTCAATAATGGCTCCCAGTTTGCAGCCATCTGCGAACTTTGTTAGCCAGAGTCCCTTATTGTTGGCCTGTACTTCAGCGAAGTAGATGCCAAACAAGAGCAGTCCCAGGGCTGAACCCTGAAGTACTCCATTTGTTACTTCTCTGGAGCTGGATTTGGAGTTGGCTACTTTTACAGTGTGGGTTCTGTCAGTAGGCCAGTTGGTAACCCATCGAGTGATGTAGGGATTAATGCCCAGCTTAGTACGTTTATCTATGATTCCAGAGAGTGGGATGGTGTTGAAGGCCTTGGCGAGGTCCAGATAGGCTGTGTAGACCATCTTACCCTCGTCTACAGTTCTGGAGACTGATTCAAAGAAGTCAATCAGGTTCAGGAGACAAGATCAGCCCTTCACAAACCCATTTCATTTTATTATAACACTTGTTGGTATTATGGTTCCTCCTCTCCATCCTAAACACCCATCCTCCTGTAAGAAATGCCAAAGTCAGATCCAGGCATGCCGGTTACAAAAGACCACCAGAACCCTAAGGAAATCCAGAGATAAGGCCTGGGAGCACTGGCGACTAACAAAAAATAACTCTGATAGGCAATCATTCCTTGAACTCCACAATAAAGCCAAAAAGCATAAAAAATTAGACACATCCCTCTATTATAAATCCACCCTAAATTCTACCAACCACAACCCTAAGCAATTCTGGTCCACTATTCACACTATCCTCCACCCAGGGAAGGTTGATACCCACCCAGCCATCCACCCCCCCACTACAGCAATATTGCTGAATCCTTCAACAAACATTTCACTGAAACTATAACATCTCTAAACAAACAACACTTCTCTACAACAGCCCCCCAACTCCTAACCCTAAACCCCCCACTCCTCTTTTCTTCTTCACCTCAGTACCTACCTCCAACATAAAAAGACTTGTCAAAACTTAAACCCACCAAACTCGCAGCTGACATCCTCCCCTCTGAATACTTGAAAATTGCAGCTGATACACTAGCCTACCCAATTTCAATTCTAATCAACTGTTCCATAACAGAAAGCTATGTTCCCTCGATATGGAAAATATCCCACATCATTCCCATCCACAAAGGTACCCCCTCCACCGACCTCTCCAATTACCGCCCCATTGCTATCCTCTCCCCTCTCTCCAGGATACTTGAAAAATGTATCAACACCCAGGTCTCCATCTACCTCCTAGCTAATAATCTCCTCTCCAAAACCCAAATGGTTTCAGGCCATATCGCAGCACTACCTCCGCTCTGCTCTGCTCTCCTTCGTCAAAACAATACTTCATCACAAAAACAATGGCCTCTTCTCTACTGCCGTGCTTCTAGATCTCTCAAAGGCCTTTGACATGGTATCTCATGAGCTACTACTCTCTACTCTCCCCAACCTCTCCTTCTCACAATCAGCCTGCAACTGGTTCCACAGCTATCTACATGGATGCCAGCAATCAGTAATCTGGGATGATAACATATCACCTCACCTCCCAGTTACTCTCGGAGTTCCCCAAGAGTCTATCCTTGGCCATGAGCTATTCTCACTTTTCATTAACAACCTATGTACTGCCACCACACAAGCATCTCTTATACAGTAAGCAAATGACTCTGCTCTCATTTGTTCTGCCCCCACTCTACCAGAACTACAACAAATCACACAGGAATCATTTGCTTCTGTAGAAAGCTGGCTATCCAATGCTCAGCTCCTACTCAACCCAAGTAAGACAAAACTTCTTCTGTTCTAACCTTCTAAAGCCACCCAAAACACCCTCCACTTCAACATTCTTGCCAAAGACAATACCATCATCTCTCCATCAATACACACAAAATTACTTGGTGTGGAAATAGACAACAAACTTAGATTTGGCACCCACATATCTCTCACAATAAAAAAAAATTCACAAGAAACTTGGTGTATTATATCGAAGTCGCCAATTCCTAACCAAGGCAGCTAGAATCTCCATAGCCAATTCCCAGCTAATTTCCACCCTACTCTATGCATCCCCCATACTTACCAACCTTAAACAGACAGACCTACACAAGCTGGATGCTTGTTACAGCAAAATTGCTAAATTTGCCACTGGAACCTCCTTCCACAGTCATCATTGAATCTCCATTAAAGAACTATACTGGCTAGAACTCCTACAACTCCTTTACTTTAATCAACTCACCCTCGCTCATAAACTTATTAACCACCCCCTTAACATCGCTTCCCTTCAAGCCCTTCTCCAACCCTATCACCCCACTAGGCCCTTAATATCAAGCAAAAAAAATCGACTCACTGTTATCAAACCCAAAAACTCAGCAGGAGAAGACATATTTTCATGTACCATATCTAAATTTTGGAACAATCTTCCACCCTCTATAACTACTCTACCTTCCAGCAGCCTTTTCAAGACTGCACTCAAATTCCACTTAAATTTGCATTGGCTTTGTCCTTGTTCTAATCCAGACTAACAGCTCCACTCTTACCTTCCCCCCACCTAGACTCTTAACCCAACTATACTACCACCACAACTAACCACAGTCAGAAATAACTAGTTGTCTTTACATACTTTAGCATCTTGTATGACAACTTTGTTACTAATATTATAAACGACAAGAAACTATCTTAACTTGCAACATTTACTGTATATACTGTTGATAATCAATATCTTGTTATAGTATTAAAGCCAACAACCTGTAATGTTGTTTACTATTTCTGCAACTTTGTATCTCTATTTATCATGTACATGATGTGGAGCTTTTCTCCCCGGGCATCCGCTTAAAAAGGACCTGCGTCCAGTCGGAATTTCCCAGTAAACAAATGTAAATAAATAAATGGTTCCACTTTGTGGGTTCAGTCCTGGGGTTTGCCCTGCACTTGATCCTATAGGGTATAGCTGCATTTATACAGCTGTTTACATGTTGGTACAGAGTGGTGGTGTGCATCTCCAGGATGCCTATGGTTGATACTGCAGTCATGATATGTAAGTGATTTATTAACATGACTAGTTTCTAAGGTCACTAGTGTTACTATAACTACTTAATCAGTTATTTGTCAGAGTTAAAACTTCTGATTAATACAAGTGACAAATCTAAGGACTGAAGGTTGCTCTAAAAAGCAAATAGTGCTGAGAGGAAGTAGTATTATTTGCATATACTGTGAATGTATGAATACATGCATGCAGAGTAGGGCAATAATTTGTCTTAATTGCGTAGGTCATTTGAACAACCTTCTGCTGACTTCAGTTTCTTGCTACTATTAAAGCTATCTAGTAGTTAGTTCAACTGTGCCTTTGTGGGATATGTATCTCAATAAAAATTAATCACATCAAATAAATTAAAAAGTAACAATAAATGAATACATTAAAATAAAATAAAGTAAAATATTGAAATACTGGACCCCTCTGCCATCGTGTCTCAATGGAGATATAGTCATACCTCTTTATCTCTTAACACAAGAATTATGGACAGAGTCTAAAATCAAGGGGAGACAATGGAGCAAAATCAAAGGCAGATTTTAAGTGGTGGTGGTGCTGCGGTAGCGTTGTCTCCTCACAGTAAGACGTTGTTCTGTTCAATTCTCAGCTAAAGCGTCTTCTGTGTGGAGACATGCATAAATGGGTGTACCTTCGTTGAAGGTTGTGTGTCAGGTCTGGCAACTCGGTACATAAAAATCTACTGCCAATCATTAGCAGACCAGAGTTCCACTGTGGCAACCCCTAACTGGGAAAAGCCGAAAGATACAACTTATATAAACCTGTGAAGTTTTAGAATGATATGTTTTGCATTAACATTAATTTTCTGGAGGATATGAAGCCTGAAACTCAAATGTCAGTCATTATTTAATGACTTCAATCCTCCATGATTTGCCAGAAAACCACAATTTATGAGGAACAGACCAAAAATATGAAGCAGAAATCTGGACATTCTGTGAAAATCTGGACAGTTGAGAGGTATGGATATACTGCATCAATTAAAGAATTGAAGCACTTCAACGACAGAATCTCAGTGTCACTACTAAGGCTGAAAGAACATTCAAAGCTTTTGCTAAGAGTGAGGAAACAATCTGCAGTGGGATTCATTAATACAAGATTTGTCACTAAATGTTATTTGAATGCTGCAGTATTAGTGAAGGCAGACTAACCGCCTTTATTGCTACAAGGAGATACTCAAAAGCAATGTGAATAAAACTTGATTTGGGTGGCTAGGGCTAGCCTTAACTAACATAATGCTCCTTATAGTTGGGTGAGGTTAATTATTTTATCATCAATTGCCCAAAGCAGCAAAAAAAAAAAAAAAAAAAAAAAAAATATATATATATATATATATATATATATATATATATATATATATATATATATATACATGGGTCTACCTGGACATATCGACAGTTCATATGGTCGACAGTTTATTTGGTCGACAGTTCATTTGATCGACAATAACTATATATATCAACTCCAGGGTTGCACAACATTAAATGAACTGTCGACCAAATGAGTGTCGATTATATGAACATAGCATTGATTGCTGGTTTACATTAAATCATTAGAAGTGTGTACTGGCAGGGATTCCTTTCATTTGAGATACTTCTCCCTTTTTCCAGCTGGTGCAACCATGGAGTTGGTATAAAGTATGGGGTAGGGGTTCCTCCACACTAGGGGATCCAGTGGAAAAGCACCCCTGCAATATAGGCTTGAAGTTAACTTTCACCCTTCTGTATTGGACAGTGCAGTGGTGCAGCAGTGGCATTGTCGCCTCACAGCAAAAGGCTCTCCGATTCGATTCTTGGCTGAGGTGCCTTCTGTGCAGAGTCTGCATGTCCTCCCTGTGTTTGTGTGGGTTTCCTCCCATGTTACAAAGACATGCATCTGAAGCTTTTCTCCTGGGCCTCTTCTGAAAATTGATTTGTTCCAAGTCAGGCTTTCCCGGTTAACAAATGTTAAAAAAAAAGAAACTGAGGGGTATTTTTGATGTTCAAGGCTTTCAGATTAATGATCTGTAGTAGAACCCTAATGTGATTGCATTGCACAGAAAAGTTAAGGATGGTTTGTTGTATTTGCATATGTAATGTTATATGTACAATTTCCAAATGGTATGGGGTGCTGAAATTCATTACTTTAGTGACAATGACAACCTTAGAGTTGACATATTTAAGATGGGCTGTGGAGGCCTGAGTACAGCACCCCACATAACACAGTTATTTCTTGTTACCAGTGTTTGTTGTTAAAATGTTTTACTGACAGTTCTGATTTGGTGACTCAGTTTTCTTAAGGAAGATTTAGTCACATTTTGGTTTTCAAACTTTCCTGTATCTAATTTTAAGGGAAGACAATCGCATTGTTCTCATAAGTGTGTGCATCCTCAAAATTACCATGATTGGGGAAAATAAGAGGTGGGGTGGTCAGATACAGACACAGAGACATCATCTAGGTATATTTTGAATATTAAACTGATCCTGCATGATTGAAAAAAAATATTCTGCTTTCAGTTGCTATAATATTGCATTCAAGTACCGCTAATATTGTGCAAATAAGATATACAGCAGAATGATGATACATCTGCAATAGCAGATGCTACTTAAGAATGATTTATGTTATTCATTTATTACATTACTATAGTTTTTATCCTCTGTATACAGGGTCTAACTCAGCCCTGCAGTTTAGTTAATATATTAAAGGTTCCCTTTATCTTACCCTTCCTGTCACTCATAGTATCATGTAGCAGTCTTTAATGACAGGTACACATTAGTGGCATAAACTGTGGACATTTATGGCACAAAAAGTCTGGTATCTTTTTTATCCATTACTTATAATCAACTGGGCAATACATAACCTTTGAACCAAGGTATTAGTCCAGATTGTGTGCAGACATGGCTAGAGAAGAGCCAGTCCAAGGAAGGCAGCAGGAGCTGTTAAATCTTGTGCAGAGAAGCTGCAGATTAAAGGAACTAGGAGATACAAGTGACCCTACCCTCAACCTCTTAGCCAAAGATCTGCTTAAAGCCAAAAATGATGGGAGACAATGCCCCTAAATAAGGAACATTTTTAAATATTGCTCTAATAAACTTAGAAATTTGCTAGAATAAGTGCTCCTGTTTTACCATGCATTTTCTGAAGGGTGTAAAGTCTGAAACTCGAATGACTTTCATTATTAAGTGATTTCAGTCCTCACTGGTTTGCCATAAAAATCTAGAAAACCAAAAATTTCATGAGAAACAGACCAAAAATATGGAGGCAAAATCTGGACATTCTGTGAAAATCTGGAGACTTGACAGATATGCAGCAAATGTGTATTATGTGACTTATAGCAACTGTAGCGAGAGAGCTGCATAGTCAGAAAACAGAAACTGAATGAATAATGCAACATCCCTGGAGCTGGGGGGGATGCATGCATTTCAAATGTGTATGTTTGCATTCATATATTTCATAGTATTAGACTTTTGTTGAGGTTGCTCAGCAAGTCATAATTTTTAATTGCATCATTAGCCTTACTAATATTTATTGACTGCTTCAAGACATTACTTCATGACATTCGATTCATAATGTGCAAATGCATGTGATCATGCTAAGTGAGTCAATCCCTTAGCCGGTTATCTCATGCATTGCAAGAGGTCATTTCCTACTGAAATACACCTCTTCCAGAATACAGCCAATCAAAATGTGTTGTCCTCTGCTGTGTATTTGCCTTGTGCCAGTGTTCAAAAGACTACTTAATCAGAATTAAAAACTAATTTTATTTCTTCTATAATGTGTTAAGCAGGTAAATCAAATACACTACTCTGTTAGTTTCACTCCTAGATGGTAAGTATATCAAAAGAGGTAAATAGACCCGTCTCTAGTCTCCATCCAGTATGTGACATGAAATTCTATTCTGCTTTATGACACGTACTGAAGAGTATCATGAAATGTGTCTTAAATCTGATGAAAATCTTCTACTTTATCTTGTAAGAATTAAGTAACAACTTTATACAAATTTGATTCATGGAAACATATTTAAACGTTCTTTGTATTTTGCTTATGAAACATGGGCTAAGCTTATACACTAAAACTGAACTTTGTGGACAAAGATCTTTAGTAACCTTTTCTTCAAAGAAAATCCTTTGGGGGTATGTCCTTTAATGATTTGATGAAAAACAAATGCTCTGCAAGACTTTGATTTATACATACCTATAAAATAAGTGCCTTTGGGCACATCTGTTTTATTACTTTCCATAAATTAAATGTCTTCTATAAAATGACTGCAGAAAGGGAACAAACAGGTGCATCTGGAATACATCAGACTGTTGTCCAATGACCACTACATCCTATACTTAATTCTATGGATTAAAAAAAAAAAAAAACTTTGTAAGACAGCAGTGTTTGTATACCTGTGTTCTATTACCGCTTTGCGATATACCTTATCCAGAAATAAAGTTATAGTTTTATCTCACAAATTGTAATAGTATTCCCACATAAGACATGGTGCTTTGTGTTATCATCCTTCTGCTAACAGTGCCCAGAGTATAAATGTTTTACTAAGATTGTTTAAAGGTCTGATGAGGTATAACTGAAACTGATTTGACTTCTCTTAGAAAACGTGTTGTCATATTGTGATAGGATCCTCCTTTGAGTCTGAGTGATCTCAGCTGCCATTACTTTCCCCATCCAATACCACACAGCCATATGCATTTGAATGTGCAGCCTTAAGACTATCAGAGCTGTTTTAGGGTACAGGTGGATGTTGGTGCTTGTGTACAGCCTTTATGTTTTGACAAGAAACAAATATTTTATAAACTCTAGCAGCAATCTGCTTGAAAATTTTGCTGGTACTGGTTCCAGAGATGGAGAAGCAATTTTACAATTCTTATTTCCATGCATTTCAGCTGAGGGTGTACATACAGTTTAGACATACTATAGTCTATTGAGAATAACCTCCCGTTGCAGCTGGACAGAAGCATAGGAAGGACAGGGCAGGGGGAGCTGCTCAGGTTTCATTTTAAAGGGGTGAGGTACTGAACAGATTGTCAGTTAACAGATTGTCATTAAATGGACATAATCATTTAATGACAGCTTGTTAGCTACCAAACTTGTTTTCTTTCATGGTTAGAAATGAGTTACTAGGTAGCGATGGAATGATCTGTTGCTACCTCATAAAAACAATATGACAGTTTACAAGATTTCATTAAGTAATCATGATTGAGATCATTTAGGGACAGCTAGGCATGACAAACAGCTATGTTGTGTCAGGTGCCAAACTATCTTTCTACAGCTCTGTTGCTGCCCCTGACATCTGTACCCCAAAGTATGCTTTTCTCCTATTTGCAATCTTTTTTGAGTCTCATTGATGAGCTGTGTTCCATATTATTATATTTAAAATCATTTCACTTATCCATCTCTTTTTTCTGATATAGAAATTTATGTTAAACCTTGTCTTGTTAATCTGCCATTCACGCCTACATAGACTCCTGAGCTTTATTTTGATTTATTTTGATTTGTGTCACTTTATTAGGACTTGTCAGCAAGCTGTGCTCTCATATCACATCTCCTCTTTCCTTACTTTACTTTACCTTTTACATTACCATTTCCAGCTATCTGTATGCAGCTCTCAGTCCCTCATCTCCCTGTTAATAGCGGCTGCCCTCCTTTTCGCCATCACAACTATTTTCCATTTTTAGCACTCTGACCCTCAAAGCTTCATAAAGTATTTAACCTCTGGTGGCCCTAAAACTCAGTAGACAGAAAAAGTCACTTCCTTCTGTATAACACTCACATTATGAAGCTCACTAGCATCTTATTATGCTACATCCCTCTCAGTCTAGAGCTGATGGTTTGTTGCCACTATGATTAATTCTCCACAATCTTTCTTGTTCAATGTCCTCTAATTTAAACCACCATAATATATTTGTTACCAGAGTTGTTATTTCCAGAGTGAAGCTGTTTGCACTAATCAGAACTGAACTTCAGGGGCTACATCTTTGCCCAGTCTCATATCTTTATAATTTTTCTTACTAAGCTGGATCCACATTTATTCTTTGCTTGTGCCTGCACTACTACTAATACGTGGAATGTATGCTCCTCTTTCATCATATCACATACAAACCTCATAAACCGCAGTGGCCCTAACACCGCTCTTGAGTAGACATATATCCTCCCCTCTCTGTTCTAAGAAAACCATGCATTACAAGCTCATTAACAATTTATTCATGTTCTCCCACTTTAGGCTGCGGACTAGACAGCCACTAGCTCTTTTACACAAGCAGAAACCAGAAAATGTAGGACCTGATATATAAGTATAAAAATATAAAAAATGGGGCTAATAGCAGCTGCAGATGGTGCCAATACCCTAACAAAGGAGTATGGTGGTAACAGCAAGGTGCAATAGCCAGCAAACTTGCTGCCAAGTCTTTCCCCCTGTAAATGGGCCAAGTCACTTCCAAAATCCTAACTTAAAGTGCATTGAAGTGGCATAGAACCGATAAAACTATGGCAAGGATCTCTTTGACAAGTTCCGTACATGGGATAATGTTACAGATCTAGACAATATATTTTGGAAGTAAATTCAATGGCCTGCTTATAACTGATACCAGTCACCACACATCATACTGAGATCCTAGACCTGACATGCAAATTCCATTATTATTCCTCTATATATGATAAGGGGAGGGAGAGAAAAATATGACAGATGAGCAGTGACATAGTCAAGCTTTGCCTCAGCCTTTATTATTTTTTCTCTCTTCTCCATCTTTCTGAACAATGTTAAGTTCTTATATAGTTAATGTACTGTAATCTTTAAATAAAAGTTTGTATTTCTGGAGGTTTTCTCCTCGGGTCTCCACTGAAAATGGGCCAATAGCTCAGCTGGTCAACAAATGGCAAATAAATAAATAAATAAGCCTTTTAAAAGGGAATGCTAGAAATTGTGTGAGATTTGTCAATAATTCTGGATTCAAAAATAATTTATGTAGTAAGGGATTAGAAAAAACTCTTGAAATAAATGTATGGAAACTCTTTTTTCTCATTTCAGACAATCAGTATGAAAATAACTAATCCTAGTGAATCAAGGGAAGATTTCACTAATGTCAATAGACTGTCCACAGCAGGTATGGTCCAAAAATCAATCTGCATTCACAATGTCATCAAAGTTGGCATACTGAAATTCTGTCTATTACAAAACAGACTGCAGTATGCCACTGATGAATCACAAGAAGGACAGTCTGATCTCAGTACTCTTGTCTGCAAAACATATGCAAGTGATTTGAAATCTATAGTGCACTCTCATGAGATGCAGCAATTTATGTTTTTTGATTATAGACTGCACTTATAGATTGCACTGTATGACTTTTGTATGGAGTATAAAGCACGCTCTTTATGCCATACTTTTGTACTGTAGTCTTTGCATTTTAACATGTTGCTCAGCAGCTGCGGAATGATATACATGAGATTGTGCCTGTTAATATGCATTCCTACTAATGATGCAGCATCGCTTACAGGTTGCGTAGCTATAGCAAGCATATAGCTAATAACAGCATTATAACTGCACTGCATAATGGTCAAAGGTGAGCATAATAAACACTCAAGTGCTGGTATCTGTTGTGGCATGCAATGTCTGGAATGCATTGCTTACTTCCATGAAGTGTGAGAGGTGATTGTCGTTTACTGTGGCAAAGGCATAGTGGAGTAAATGTTGGAGCTACAGCTTGAAACACATCATCTGTCCCATAATTTCTATAGAATGTGCTTTATATCTGAGGCGACTCTGTAGAAACCTGCATTTGTCATTATAAGTCATGTGTTCCATGTAACTATGATCCACCATAAGTTGCATGTGAGAATTTGATCCCAATATGACAGAACTGTAATTGCATTGGCTGTCGCACACACAGCAGGGCAATACCTGGCATTTAAAATGTAGTCTCAGCCCTCAGTCTGACATCATGACAGTCTGTCCTGTCAAACGTTCAGCATATGTACATCATGTGACATTACACAAGCCTGATGTGTTCCATATGAGAATATGAATGTCCTTTATTATATATTTTTTAATGTATCCATTGTTGACCAGATTAATCCCATTAGGCTAGTAGCCTCTTTTCAGGGGGAATTCAAGATGGTATTTATACTATGAGGGGAAATTTGGCCAGGGCATTGGGGAACTTCTCCTACTCTTTGGAGCTGCTACTATAGATGTTGCTAGAGGGTTCTACAGAAGCAAGGAAGAGGAGTAAGGGAAGCAGCAAAATGGAAGAGGAGGGAAAAAGTTAATGAAAGTTTGGAGGTAGAAACTGAGAATTTGGAGTAAAATTTGTTCAATATGGAGCTTCAGAATGTAATCTAGGATTCCTGTGTGGTGAGTGTTATTTGGATTTGGATAATAAATAACCTTTGATTTTCGTGTCTGGTGGTCCATTCTGAATGCCCTCTTGCTCGATTAATAGTTTTAATTATTGGGCATTTTCTCCTTTCTTGTTAAATATATAATTATCGACCATGGGATAGTTAAGTCCAATCTATAACTAAATGGGATCGGTTATTTGGAGTGCAAAAAGGGAAATTGGCTAGGCTTAAAATGGTCCACAAAGGTAGTTAGCCTAGTACTTACCTATGAACCTATAAAGAAACAATGTAAAAGAAGAGATAAAAAGATAAGAACAAATTATGGATATTGCACAGCATGTGGAAATATGTATAAGAGTAAGAAGAAGGAAAATAAGACAGAATGGAAAGTTAAAAAAAAAATCAGAATGAGTGAGATCGCCAACCTGTAGAGTCTGAACCAGACGTAGAAAAGACAGAAGAAGAGCTGGAAATGATGAAGATAATGGGATTTTCTGCATTTGATTCCACAAAGGTAAGAGCCTGTCAAATTGTAGTGCATGGTGATGGCTAACTTGCATAGTAGTCACTTTTTAATCCTGTTTGCAGTTGTTGTCCATTGTTCCAGTTTAAGATATGGTACCATTGTTTTGTAGTTGATCTGTATTTTGATGCCTCCCAGTACTTTTGCCAATCATTGCATAAAAAGCTGTCTGGGTTGGTTTTAAATGCCAAACATAGAGGTTAGATGGTGTAGTGGTGCATTCCTCTGACTGTAGTGTTCAGAGTCAGGGGTTTGATACTTGGGGCTACTGTTTTACCTTGTTGGCTAGGCTTACATAGGCCCTTGGGCCGATAACCTAGTACTACCTATGAACCTATAGGAAATACACCCAAGGGATCACTTTTGTGTCTCAGCTCATCAGTGGCACAGAAAAAATAACTTTCTTGGGTGGCGTAAGCCAGGGAACCTTGTTGGCTAGGCTTATGTAGGCCCTTGGGCCGATAGCCTAGTACCTACCTATGAAACTATGAACCTATAAAGGAAGAAATTGAAAAATAAATAATTATTAGTGAATGGAACAAAGTACTTAGGAAAATAAATGATGATTTAGTATCAGGTCCAGATGGTGTAGGGTATGGAATGCATGACAAATTAATGGGTTGACAGGCAGAGTATTTTGCAAATGCACTGAATGAATGGTTGAAGGAATGACTTGTTTATGAAGAGTTATGCAGTGGGATATTAAAATTTATATGGAAGAAAGATGAAAAGAATGAAATAAAAAACTGAAGACCCATTACACTAAATAACACAGATTATAACATTTTATGAGAGTAATGATGACAATGGAAGGAAGAATGAGAGTTATTAAGGAAGGGAGTATATATGACATAAAAGGAAAGGGATATCAAGAATAGTTATTAGGGATATCAAGAAAAGTTATTGTTTGTGAGAAAAAATTATGAATGATATTATAAGTAAAATGGAGGTTGTTAAACTAATAGTAAGTAATATTAGCAAAGCATTTGATACTGTAGGACATGATGCTTTGTGGGATGTTATGGAGTAATATGGAATACGTAGTAGAATTATGAGAACTTGTTTGTCAGCATAACAAAATAACCAAGTGGCAGTCTTAGGGAATGGGCGGAAAAATGTATGAAGTGCTGTATAAGACAGGGGTGCCCCATGCATAAAATACTGTTTGCATTGGTAATGAATGTGACAGTGAATGAAGTAGCTTATAAAATGGAAGATACTAGCTACTGAGGAAAAGGAAGGTGCTGATTCCATTAGTTATGACATACATCAGCAATATAGCTGTAGTTGTCAAGAACAAATATGGTTGAAAGAATTACTGTTTTTTTTTTTTTTTGAATGGAAGTTTAAAGGAAATCGGAGTGACCATGAATAAAGATAAAAGTAAAGGTTTGGGCGATGTGGCGAAACTTGCAAGTGTGTATATTTCAATGAATGAAGTTTTTTTTGCTAGAAATAACATTTGTGAAAAAATATATAATTATGATCCAATGGGAGGTTTAATAAAGAAATATGTCTTCTGGTGAGGGTGTATAGATTAGCTTTCAGGAAAAGGTATGTCTGATTAATTAAGTATTAGTGGGAAAAACAGCATATAAGTTAAATGTTTAGATGATTTCAGGAAATTATGAAATGGAAATTGTGCAAATGGCGTTTTCTTTCACATGGGATTCTTGATTAAAGCCAACGAAAAGTGGTGTGTTGTACATGAATGACGATGAAGAGGAACTGAGGTTACTAACTCCAGTAGTGAGGAACTGAAGTTACTAACTCCAGTAGTGAGGAACTGAGGTTACTAACTCCAGTAGTGAGGAACTGAGGTTACTAACTCCAGTAGTGAGGAACTGAGGTTACTAACTCCAGTAGTGAGGAACTGAGGTTACTAACTCCAGTAGTGAGGAACTGAGGTTACTAACTCCAGTAGTGAGGAACTGAGGTTACTAACTCCAGTAGTGAGGAACTGCGGTTACTAACTCCAGTAGTTAGGAAATGAGGTTACTAACTCCAGTAGTGAGGAACTGAGGTTACTAACTCCAGTAGTGAGGAACTGAGGTTACTAACTCCAGTAGTTTATTCTGTTTCCTTAAAGCTGTATAGAGTATTAATGTGAGTAAAGGAAGGGAATGAGAATTTAATAGTGAGAATATCTAAATACAAGTACAAACAATCCTGGGAGATGATGATAATAAGAAAAAGAGAAAAAGAATATGTAAATGATAAAATTAAAAAATGATCAAGAAAATTACTAACATTAAGAAGGCCCTCCTGCACCCTTGTGGCAGAAGTGTGCAGTCCAGGACACATCTCAGTTGCGGATTGTTAGTAAAAGGGTCAGTTTTGCACACTCCCATTTGCCAGTTAGTGTTACAACTGTTTAAATTAATTTGTGTTTAAGCACCACATTTGCCCATAGCTGTGCACCACACAAGGGGTTTAGCACTGCCATGTATAAACGCAAACACTCAGAAAGACAAATTTTCCCTTGATAACTGCTAGGGAACCCTCCTAAGCTTCCCTGCTTCTCAGTGCTTAACACACTTGCATACTGCTGACCAGAGAGCAAATCAGCTACACTCAGCTGCACATTTTGATGCATCGATTCAGGTTTCCACTCCTAAACCTCCCCATAGATTAGCTGATTTTACTAGTCCTACAGCAGAACCTGGTCCATCTTGCCCACCCCACTACTTATTTCAGCATACACCTGACATAATGGTAGGACAGTTTCCCACCATTTCTTCAGCCAGCCTGATTGACATAGGCACCCTGAGGTAATGTAGCAATTGCCTCATGTTTACTAACAACCTATTACTCATTAAACATACAAATAAGAGTATGTGAGAGATGTATCTATACTATGATTCTGGAATCAATGCTGTCTCTCTCACATAGCAACAAACCAGATATCATACAGGTTGACAGCACACGGATTCACTATACAATCCTGAAGTGCTGAAATGTCGAATTTCAGTATTTCGAGAATGAATAGTCGAAAACCCATATACACGAAAACCCACGATCATGAATACCACAACCGCGACCATTCACACACACACATAAACCAAGACATAATCACACACACATACACCTACCTAACTAAACAAACATAACACACAGAAACACACTTAACCTACCTATAAACAGGGGGGCAAACCCCCCTGCACCCCCACCCCCCACTTATATATTCTAACTTCGAGGTCGCACTAAACACACAAACACACAAAAAACACCACCGCACACACTCACACACACTAAAATCCCTATCCAATATCCTCAAACACACAACACTTACCTGAAACCCCAGATAAATCCACAAACCGCGACACCACAATAGTGGCAGATTCGACATTTGCAGATTTGACACTTCCGCATTTGGCGCAGTGTAGTTTTGAGTAACTGCACTTTCCACTATTCGGTCTCAATGTACTGAAATTCGAGATTTCAGTACGTCGAGATTGTCTAGTGTATCCCAGCACACACACTTCATCTTTTCCGCAAACCAAGTGCACAACACATAAACCCACATTTGTGGCAGTACTCACTAGAAACTTACCAAAAGAGCACAGACCTCTCAAGTGCAAACCTTCTGCACACAGTACAGTTCCAACAGATTCCACTACACATAAAAACAAACATATCAGTGTTTCACCCAATAACCCCCTAAGGTAAAACACCTCAAAACCAAATGTCTTGGTCATAGGTGACTCTATAGTGACACACATAGATACACAGATGGCCCCCATACCAGGCTGGATAAGGAGAAGGTCACGGTCATCTGCCTGTCAGGTGCCTGGATCTGCCAGGTCACATACACACTCAAGTCTCTCAACATAAGCACTGTTATAACTCTTTCACAGTCTATGTTGGAGTGAATGACTTGAGATATACCTCACTGGACTATACAAAGAGACACATGTCTGAGTTTTCTGATTATGTGTCCCAGACAGGTATGTCCCTATCCCTAAGCAGCATTCTACCTTCACCCAGGATGATGCTTGAATACAAACAAAAATGATTAACTTCAACAATTGGCTTAGCTTCTGGTGTCAGCCAAGGGGATCCAGTATCTGTCAGCCTGGGATGATATGGTCAAAATACCATGCTGTTTTGCCAGAGATGGTCTTCACCTGTCACCTCTTGGCTTTCAGTTACTGGCAAAGGTACTTGCCTCACCCATAGTGCCTGTTTAAGCAATGTCACAAGAACAAAATTCCTGATGTAAAAATATTCTCTAGAGACAAACTCAAACCTATGTCACTTAATGTTAGGGGTCTAAATCAGAAACTGCACTCACTGGAAGCACTCCTTACTTTGGAAGATGCCAAAGTCTGTGCAGTCACAGTGGCATGGTTCAAGGCTGCAGAATGTACCCTGACCATGCAAGGCTACAATGCCTTCCACATGTTCAGACTGCAAAATGAACGTGAAAGAACCAAAGGAGGAGGTGTACCCATCTTCTTTAAAGACAAATACACCTCAAGACTGGTTAAACAGTACAACTCCCTAGAGTTACTCCAAGTCCAATTAAGTGTAGGAAAGACCCCCCCCTCCACATTATTGTTAGATACAAGACACCCACCATGAACCACAAAAGCCACACTGCCTACCTGGACCAACTTGAGTCGCTCACAATACAGTCATACACTCTGGTCATGGGTGACTTTAGCTTTCTTTCCAACAGTTGGGAAACATATATGAGAGAAAACACACTTGCTGCATGGTTTCTAGACTTTGTTAACACAATGCTCTGGAACAGATAGCCTGCACTTCCACAAGGGGCTCTAATGTCCTTGACCTAGTACTCATCAACATGGGGGAGTGCTACATCCCTCTCCCCCGTCCCCACCAATCATACCCTTAAGCATAACTGTAACCATTCCTCTACCTAGTTTCATAACTGGACTCTCCAAGGCAAAAAACACAGTCTCTATGGGACTGGATAACATCCCAGGCTGCTTACTAAATGGTCTAAAACAGGAGTTAGCAGAAGCACTGGACACTCTCTTCAACCATAGTCTGATTACTGACTTTGTCCCAGCAGAGTGGAACACAGTAACTATAATCCCCCTTGCACAAAGGGGGGGTGGGTCCCTTAACCACCCCTGGGAAGTATAGACCCATAAGCCTCACCAGCCTTATCTGTAAGAATCATCATGCACCTTATCAACAAGGATATATGAGACTTCAAACTCTTGACCTGACCCAGTTTGGATTTGTTAAGGGCAGATCATGCCTGTAAAACCTAGTGGACGTCGTTGAGAGTGTCACCAAAGCCCTACATGAAGGCAAAACAGTACATACTGCTTACCTCAACTTGGCCAAGACCTTTGATACAATCCCTTACTCAGGCATCACTGAGAAACTCTGTCAGCTGGGAATTAACCCATATGTCATTAGATGGGTAGCCAACTGTCTCACTAACAGAATGCATAAAATCTAAGTTGGGGATTCTTCTTCTAACAGTAGACATGTTACCCGTGGTGCTCCACAAGGTTCTGTGCTGGGATCCTATTGTTTGTAATCTATTTCTCAGAAATCCAGGTGAAAATAGATGGTCTGTGGCTTACCAAGTTTGCCAATTACTGCAAAATGGGTGCAATCATTGAATCACCTCCAATGATGTCAACATTCTACAAAATGGGCTTACACATAAATAATTGGTGGCAGAGCCACAGGCTTAAACACAATGCAAAAAATGCATTATCATCCTCTTCAGCCAAGGAGAAGTCCCTTCAAATTACAATATTAATAATAGCCCATAAGTTCAAACCCAGCAGTGAGAGAATGCAGGTGGACATAAACCTTAATTTTGATCACCATGTGTCCATAATTGTAAGGAAGATCTTCTACACTGCACATGTTATAAGTTAGGGCATAGCATCCAAAACTAAAAAGGTTATAACTCCCTTGTACTCACCTCTCATCAGATCAATGATAGAGTACAATGTTCCCTTCTGTATGTACCACACCAGATACCTGCAGCAGCTGGAGTGAGCTCAGAGGTTCCTCACCAAGAAAATTTAGGACCTTCAACACATGACCTATATGGACAGATGGAAATCCCTTTCACAGTACTCAGTACTGTATAGACTGCTTAGAGGTACCTTGTGGCTGGCCAACAGAGAAGTCTCAAACCCTGCCTTAATGGAAATGCTGCACATGTGCAAATCAAATGGGACAAGCGTTACTCACTCTAGGGACCTTAACCTAGCTTGCGACATTAATAGGACATGCTGGAGAGACAGATGTGTCTCCCAGAGGTTGCAACTCATCTAGACCTAACTCCCAATTCATGAAAACAGAGCTCAATGACCATATTTAAGCGTAACTTGGACAATTGGATGTGAAACCATAAATTTACCACGGGGGTTTCACCTCTGCCCTTACTGGACAGGGGTAGCTGGTCCTGATCTTAGATTCACAACCAGTGCTGATCTTAGATTTGCATTGCAAATATAGAATATATATCTTGGCCTATATGGGAACAACTGTATAATATGGCTAGGCTTGAAAAGGCCATAGGGCCAATAGCTTAGTAGCCTCCTATGATCCTATGATAAATAAAAATTGATGATACAGAGAAAGATAGAAGGACATGATATAATAATATGATGACACAATATTACTATTTAATTCCATGGGAACATTTACCAGAAAAAGTGATTAAAGCCATTAATGTAGGGAAAAAGTGGTGTAGCAAGATAGCAGAGTATCATGATTTCCAATGGAGAGTGGTAATAAAAAAGTCACCAGTAAAGGGGAAATATGACATAGAAAATGAAAGTCAAAACAGTGTGTTTATTTTGTGGGGATGAAGAAACAACAGACAATATATTTTCTAATATAAAAGAGTGGTGAAACCCTGGAAAAATATTGTGAAGAATTTTTTTTGAAAACATTAATGACATAAACAATACAGATACGAATATGCTTATTTATGGCTCTAATGAGTTTCATATTACTGTCCATAATAAGGTTTAAGAAATGTAATGTTTTCTGTTTTACCTTCACATTTTTGTAAATTGTGATTGTTGGTTGACAACTGTCAAACTTTTTTGTATATTGTTTCTTTTAAAAATGTTTGTAATCTTTTTGTACTATTGTTATGGGGCTTATCTCCCTGGGTCTCCGCCGAAAACAGGGAATTTGCCCAGCCAGACTCTACCCGGCTAACAAATGTAAATAAATACTTGAGAATGGTAGCTAAATATTATTTCATGTAATATGGGCTATTTGGAATGAAAGGCTGAATGAAAGTTTGTTTAATGGGAAATGGATTTTGGCTGATACATTGTGAAAAATCCGATTATGGTTGTGGAAGAAGAAGTAGGGGTCAATTATGGAGGAAAAATTATAAAGATATTATGATAAATAGAAAACATTTATATTATATATATATATATATATATATATATATATATATATATATATATATATATATATATATATATATATATATATATATACACACACACATATACACACACACACACACACACACACACACACACACACACACACACACACACACACACACACACACACACACACACACACAGACATGGTTCCCCTTCAGAAGCTCAAGTTTTCAGAAACTTAAAATTCATATTGTCGAGATGATATGACTGAGTTCCCTAAACCTTGAAGCTTTTGACTGGAGACTGAGGTATAGTGAGGATAGGGAAATTTACCCTTTTTCCCACTGAAGTTTGATCTTGGAGTTGTTATATATAACACGGAGGGGGTGCAATATGAGTTTCAAGTTTCTGATTATTGCTTTTGTACAATAACTTGAAATACAGGCTACATTCCATGCAATGGACAAAATAGCCTCCAGTCTACCACTGCTTAAAGCCTGTAAGTGCAATATCTACCGTACAATACTTGTGCTGCTATAGATAGACATACAAAAATTGTAATTATATCCTAGTGTCGTGTCAATGTCAATGTCATATCTAGAGTCTGTAGTTTTGTTTTTGTGACAGTGTTAATTTCATATATAGAGTCTATAGTTCTGTTTTTGTGTCGATATTAATTTCATATATAGTCTGTAGTTCTGTTTTTATATTTATACTGTTATATTTTTATATGTTTTTTGTCTGCACATTGACCTCAAAGCAACAACATTTCATTTAGCCTGCACTCATGTGTGGATCTAAATGACAATAAAGTTTACTTTGACGTTGACTTTAGTTCTAAATCCTTTAAAGCACTATGTAATCCAGCCGCCATAAGGCAAAATATATACATGCATAACTTAAACAGATCCATTTTGTATGGGTTACTTGATTAGATGTGAATCATATAGGATACATTTGGGAAGTTTATGCAAACATTAAGAGGAGGGATTATGGGGCATGATGCCCTGATAATGGAAGGAATGAAGTACCACAGTTGTTGTTACATACAGTATTGAGTGACAGCGCTGACTGAATTTGCCTTTAGCTGGATCACAGAGGTTCGCTGCCATTAGAAATGTTATCTGTTGAGAGTGTAGCAAAGATAGCAACTTGAGCAGGGCAACCACTGAAATGTTTTGAATTATACACTGATACTGGCTGCATGGGTTCATTTTTATGCCAGAACATTGGCAACAGTGGTACCTAGGTCAAATACACTGTTGTCATAGTAATGAATCGCAGCAATGGACCAAGATTAAAGCACTTTTTTCTGGTATGCACTCATGCAGAATTCAAAAAATGTTGGAGTTCATGACTTAAGTATTCAAATTTGTGCATCCTTCTCCACCTCATTGCATTGGGGTGTGACAGGGCTAGCCTATGAGACTGGTATGAGCTTAGTCAATCTTCATGGTGCATGCATGTGATTGGTGCGGAACACTGCCTGGCTGTATCTTACACTGCAAGAGAAAATTGTGGCTTCTGTGGATCCTATGTTGTGATCAGTGCCAACCTGATGATGATGACTTGAACTGTTATGTAAATCGACAAAAAACTCTTACTATATGGAGTGGTACAATTTGTTTAGTTAAAGCAAAGCCACACCAGTTACTAAAATGAGAATAAAAAATGTTGATTAATTTTGAAGCAATACTATTCAAGGGCCAATATGTCTGTAATTTTGATGATACAAAAGTAATTTTAAACTCTATAAAATCAGTGTTAAAACTGATATTAAAGGGTGTAATCCCATGGACAATAATTCCACTCACTCTAGTGTCATATCTATATTCACACCTGCACCTGTTTTTTCATTTATCTCAGTTTTAGTCGTTATTTTTTCTTTTTATCCTCTAAGTCTCCTGTTTGTCTCTCTTTCTCTCTCAGTCTCTTACCTCGCCCCTACGTTTTTTCTTTTTCACTTCTTTGCATATTATTTTATCTTTTTTCACTCACTTTTATACAGCTTTGGCACACTTCTATAACTTTTTCCAACTCCCAAGTTTATGATTGTACTTTGCATTCTTTAATCTCAACATGTCATTTCTTTTTCCATCTCTCAACATGTGAAAAGTACCATTATAGAACCCCATTTGTCTTCAGTGCCCATATTTGAAAATAATTTGTCTTTCAGATTTTAGTCACTCCATTTCCTCTATATATAAACATCTTACTCTTCTACATAACATGATATTGCTGTGGTTAATCTTCTGATTTATTAATTTTTAAAAAAAAAATATGTATTTCTTATGTTTTTTTGTTTAATTTTCCGTATGGCACTCTTCATTGAGTTTCAAATGAAAAGGGGCTTTCCACTCACTCAGATAAATACACAGAACTATATCTATAGCTATATCTCTATATCTATATTTATATCTATTACACTTACATTATGCATTCTCGTGTGTGTGTGTGTGTGTGTGTGTGTGTGTGTGTGTGTGTGTGTGCATGTATGTGCGTGTGTGTGTGAGTTTGCTTATGAGAATGTGTTTTATGAATTTAGCAGACAACTAGTCAGTCAATTTGACTATCGCCTGCATATAATATCTCAAATCCCTATGCAAGTAAGATCCACTATGAGTACTTAAAGCTTCCCAGTTCATATCACAAATATCCCTAATAACTGAGCATAATAACTGACAGGGAGCTCAAGTACACAAACACTTTAACCACAATTATTCAAGCTAGTACAGTTATGAGGCAATAAGTAACACAATCTTGAAAAGCATTTTTACAAGGGGTAAGTCCCCTTGTACCCACTAAAGGGGTTTTCTCTCTTATTTAACTGTTAAAAATATACTGCTACTAATAATAACAACAATAACATTAATAATAATTATTTAAGGTTCTGTCCTTATTCTATTATCTGGGGTCACCTAATACTTGGTGGTGATATTCATCCCAACCCTGCCCCACCCACTTCAGATACACATACCCCCTCTACTTGCAATCTAAGCTATAAACCTACAATTAATAGGCCAACTAACTCTCTCCTAGCCTGTCATCTTAATATTAGAAGCATTAATAACAAGGTACATGAATTGCATGCACTTCTGGATGTCCACACCCCTGAGATTCTCTGTTTATCTGAAACCTGGTTAAAACCTAATACTACAGACAATGAAGTTTTACCACCTGGGTACAACATACACAGGCTGGATCGTGCTTTGAGGAAGGGGTGTGGGGTAGCTGTACTCTATAAATCTGAGTTGAATGTCACCATAGATGTAATACAACCACCTCAGATTAATAACTCAGAGATTGTTGCCACCAAATTGCAACTTAATAAAAATAAATGCATTAATATCATATGTATGTACATACCCCCAGGTAAGAATATATCTACACTTGAAGATATCCTGCACTGGCTATCATGTCACTACCCCCAAGAAACCCTACTACTTGGAGACTTTAACATAGACTGGGACACTTGTTCCTCAGAATCCCCAACCACCCATATTAACCTGCATGCATTTACACAAATCATATCCACCCCTACCAGGATAGGTAAACCCAACCAAAAAGAAAGCATACTTGACTGGGTACTCATAAATAGTCACCCCCAACTGTACACCTGTGGTACCCTCCCTGATGGCCTAAGCGATCACCTTCTCACATATGTAATTAAGCACAAAGCCATTAATTCCCAACAACCCTTACTCAGAAAGGTTAGAAACAATAAAAACTTTGACCCTGCCAAATTCCAACAAGAACTAAACTCAAGTAATTGGTCTATTCTAAAACACCTCCCCTTAGAGGAAGCAGTAGCATACTTTAACAACAAATTCCTTGAGATCCTTGATTTGCATGCACCTGTTCGTTCAAAGAGAACAAGGGCAAAAACTGCGCCATGGCTTTCTAAAGAGTCTAAACTCAAAATTACCCTTAGAAACAAAGCATGGGCTTTATGGCATTCTTCTAAAGACCCCCAAGATCACATTAAATACAAGCAATCCAGAAATGAAACAAAAAAATCCACTTTACAAGACAAAAAACAATACTACTGTAATTTATAGACAGTAAATCAAAATAACCCTCAGAAGTTTTGGGCAGGTTTAAATAATGTACCACATCCTGGACAAACTTCAACCCCAATCCCTGCTGCTACTATTGATAAAACCCCCTGAAGATGTTTCTGACAGTTTTAACTGATTCTTTACTGAGACAATTCAAGCCCTAGCTAGCCAACTACCTCCTAGCTCCCCTGGTCCTGAAAGTAGCACCCCTAGAAACCTACTCGCATTCAGCTTCCAACCAGTCACCACTTCACTAATCTGTACCTTGATCAAAAAAATAAAACTCACTACACTTTCTGCTGATCAACTCCCTGCCAAGTACCTACAAAAATCAGCTGATGCTATTGCTTACCCCGTCTCGATACTAATCAATCGAACCATAGTAGAAGCTACAATTCCCACCATCTGGAAAATATCCTATGTAATCCCACTTCACAAAGGAGGCAGCTTTACTGAATTCTCCAATTATAGGCCAATAGCTATACCCTCTCCACTTGCAAAGATTATGGAAAAATGTATTCATACACAACTCATGCATCACCTAATCCAGAATCACTTAATGGCAGACACTCAGCATGGCTTCCGTCCTCATCACAGCGCTACTTCAGCCCTTCTAACCTTTACCAACATCATAAACCATAATTGCAACAATAATTATATATCCTCAGCCCTCTTCTTGGATCTTTCCAAGGCATTCGATATGGTTGATCACCAACTTTTAATCCACACCCTGTAAACATTCTGTCTAGATACTAGAGCCCTTCAATGGTTTAAATCCTACCTGAATGGTCGACAACAGGCTGTCCTCTGGCAGAACAAAGTCTCTAATCTTCTACCTTACACCCTTGGAGTATCACAAGGCTCTATACTAGGGCCCTTGCTGTTCTCCATCTTCATTAACGACCTTTATACTGTCATCCCAAAAGTCAGCTGTATCCAATATGCTGATGACTCTACTCTGATTTGCTCGGCCACATCTCCAATAGAGTTATGGTCAGCTACCCAGAACACCTTTAATACAATAGAAAACTGGCTTTCTGAACATCATCTGATCCTAAATCCCAAAAAAACTAAAATGCTGTTATTTTTACCAACACGTAGGTCTACCGCTTTCACCTTTACCATAAATTCATATGATGGCACAATAATCTTCCCTGACCTCTCTACAAAACTATTAGGTGTCATCTTAGATAATAATCTAAAATTCAACCTACATGTTAACCAAACTATCAAAACCATCAATATAAAACTAGGGTCACTTTACAGAATAAAAGCCTTCCTAACACCTCCAGCTAAAATTGCCATAGCTCGCTCCTACCTTCTTTCAACCCTTCTGTATGCATCCCCTATACTCACAAATTTAAACAAGACTGTCCTTAACAAACTCTCAATTTGCTACAACCATATTGCCAGGTTTGCCACTGGGCTGCCTTTTAGGACACATCATTGCATCAATCTAAATCAGCTTGGGTGGCTTGAACTACCCAACCTAATTCAGTATAACAAACTGATTGTGGCCTACAAAATTCTCTATAATCTGGACAATACACCTGCTCTTAAAAATATTATCACCCCCCCTATAACAATCCTAGACCGCTTCGATTCTCTAACAAACTACTAATTCAGACTAGCAAAATTAATAACACAGACGGTGACTCCCTCTTTGCAAACTCTGTAAGTAGATCCTGGAACTCTCTTCCAGCTGATATTATCTTACTTTCCACCTTAGGTCAATTTAAAACTAGACTCAAACAACATTTGTCACTTAACTGGCTATGTCAATGTATCAAGCCTGGCTAACTCTCTCTAGAATGTGTATAAATCTTTTAACCAGCTTACTGTGTAATTTAATTTAATCCTGACTTACGCTTGGGATTCACTCTAACCTGTGGAACTTGTTTAACTTGCTTACTTATGTAATCTTGGTAAATAGTATGTTTGTAATATGTAATACTGGCATTATGTAATGCTGTATCTGCTTACCCTTGGAGCTTTTCTCCCCGGGCCTCCGCTGAAAATGGACATGCATCTAGTCGGACTATTCCGGTCAACAAATGTAAAATAAAATAAAAAATAAAATATTATTCTCAGCCTGAGAGTGTTGCACATTTGAGAAAGTAAATAATAATAATAATAATATTTAATTTAAGGTTCTGACCTTATTTTATTATTTTCAGTCTGAGACTGCTGCACATTTGAGAAAGTAAATAATAATAATAATAATAATAATAATAACATTTAATTTAAGGTTCTGTCCTTATTTTATTATTCTAAGCCTGAGAGTGTGCACCTTTGAGACAGTAAATAACAATACTAATACTAATACTAATACTAATACTAATGCTAATGCTAATACTAATGCTAATAATAATACTAATACTAATAACAATACTAATACTAATACTAATGCTAATGCTAATACTAATGCTAATAATAATACTAATACTAATAACAATACTAACACTAATACTAATACTAATGCTAATAATAATACTAATACTAATAACAATACTAATACTAATACTAATGCTAATACAAATGCTAATAATAATACTAATAACAATACTAATACTAATGCTAATAGGAAATACAATAGCTCTTTCCTCTGAATGCTGCAAAGTGAGACAAAATAAAAAATGGTGCCTTATGAACATTACAGTATGTCAGTGTCACTCCCCTCAGAAGTGAGCAATAGCACATAAGCAGGTGCAGCCTAGTGTAGATATTCTCAAGAAATTGTGCTTCATTAGATTGTTATTCAGGCAAGAGACTATAAACCTAGTAGAACCATACTCTGTAAGATTCTTTATCATTCATTTTTTTCTGCTCGGTATAGGAAGCTGAAAATAGGATAGATTGATTCACAGTAAAATCTGAGACCATATTAGGCATAATGTATGCATTTAGATTTAAAAGATGTTCCTTCCTTGCAGAAGACTACCTACGTTTTTTTACACATTTGGGCTTGCACTTCAGAAATTCTAATAGTAGAAGTGAGAGCCACTTAAACAGTTCCAAGACAAAATGTTCAAGTTGATGGAATTGACTGGGTCAAAAAGTATTAAACTGTAAACTCTAAACAAAACATTGATCCCAAGTTCATGTCAATGGATATTTAAGAAGTCTTAAGTACAGGATTCATTTTTTTTTTTTTTTTTTTTTACATTTGCAAAAACCATAACCATTCCATATTTACAAAATGATCATATTTGCATGTTATACATTATGGATAAAGTAGAAACATGTAGGTCATACAACATACCTAATTACAATACATACAAAGATGCTTTCCCTATTAATGTCATTAGTCTAAAAACAGCACTTACAAAAATGATACTTCATCTATAGTTAAGCTGTCAACTCATTGGACTTCTTCCAGTTCATAAGATATGGTGTACCTGATGTTTTATGCTAATAAGATGTTATAGGACTGTTCCCAGATTGCTCGGGCTTTCATATTTTTGTTTCTTTTGTCCAATACTATTTTATGTGCTTGTTTAATAGCAGATTTCTTGAATTTCTCTCAAGAGATACTTACAGGATCAAACCATTTGCGAGCTATATATAGCTTCATTAATAAGAAAATAATTATAAGTGGGTTAGCTTGTTTTCCTGAGATGTTGGCCGGGAGGATGTGTAAAAGAGTAAATTCCCATGTTTGTGTTGATGCTTGATACCCCATTTTTTGCAGTTGTAACTTAAGGGAATTCCAAAGCTTGAAAACGCATTTACAACTCCAGAATATATGTATTAGGTCTGCAATCTGGTCTTTACAGTGTGGACAGTATGGGGACTTAGCTGCATTGAATCTGTGAAGAATTGGTGGGCTGAAATAAGCATTATTATTAATCACGAGTTGCGTGTAAGAGAGTTTTTTAAGTGGAATAGTTTTCAATGTTAAGTTGATTGCCTTTTCTATTTGCTGGTCATTTATATCAGGTTTTAATTTTCTCCAGTAATTACAGAAGAGAAGGTCTTTCTGGAATTTGATTTCCCCTATCATTTTGTATGAGTTCGTTATTGCTTTCCTTGACATTAACATAGTCTTCCAAAGTAGGGTCCAGTTTTCGATGTTACTTTCGAGTATGGTAAGGTTTTGGAGGTAACTGGAACACACCTCTTTGATTTGTCTTAAAATTATTATATATACTTTAGGTAAGTTTAGATTACTTCTTAATTCATGAATTGTGCTATTGAGGAATGGAAATTCATGATTCATTTTTGAACTAGTGCATGTGGTTCCATAAACAAACACACACAACTGGCCAAACGATGTCTAATAGATGAGTATGCTAGCACTCCATTAAGGCTAAGAAACTATATTATGTTGCAAATGAAGCATAGAAAGAGTGTATACCTTACAGGACATGGTTTTAATTAAAACTGAAGGTCTTGTGTTGTGTACCTAGAGAGGTAATGTACATCTCTTTGGCTCTTTAAAACAGGCAATAACCTCATCAAAGAACACATGACAGCAAAGTCTTTACTAGGGATGTTCTACACCATTTTATGACAAATACAAAGCTTGGGTGAAGGATATTCTCTTTTTGCTGGGAAGAAAGGCAGATTCTGAAAAGCAATGCAGACATCTCTGCTGCTAATGTTAATGTTAGTACAATGAATTGTGGTTACCTTGCCTTAAATGGAAAGACTACAATTAGATTTGCTTTGTTTTCTGTTCTTCACTGTTAGGATGACCTTTGGTGACAGAATGCATACAAAAGACTCATATTCCATAGAATTGTGAATGTATTTGTTGCCACCAGCTGAGGGTAACACTGTGGGAAGCAAAACTCTTGGGAGCTAGTTACTCAAGTATGAAAAAAAACATGTATACACAAGCAGTCTGAGTTCTTTAATATTCCAGGTAAAAGCTCCATCTAGACCTCATGCATGGCAGAATGTAATTTCTGCATACAGAAACTGCTATTACATTTGACTGATTTTAAAAGCAAATGTCAAAACTGCCTTTTCAAAATTATCAGTATGATTAGTACTTACTATGTACTTGTTGAATACCATATTACCCTAGTATTGTTTATTAATATCTGCAGGGTAACTAGATAAAGATTAGGCTGAAGGGCATCGATGCCTATAGAAAATGCAATATGTCCTTTACATTTATATGCTTCTTTTCATTATATGAGGGCCAGACTCCCAGCCGTTGAAGGTCTTGAGTTTGGACTCCAGAAGAATAATTTGTGATGTCTGTGGCTATCTAGTGATTCCGGAGAGAAGGGAATAAGAGAAGACACAGGCACACCTCTCAACTGTACAGATTTTCGCAGAATGTCCAGATTTTTTCCTTATATTTTTGGTCCATTTTTCATAAAAGTGTGGCTTTCTGGCAAATTATTGGCAAATCATTAAAGATAAAGATTGAAGTTAGAAAATAATGATAGACATTTGAGTTTTAGACTTCATACCCTTCAGAATATTCATGCTAATGCAAAACCTGTTATTATATCAACTTTCTAAGTCTGTAAGAGCAGTATTTCAAAACTGTTCCTATTTGTACTACATTTTTATGGCTTTGTCCAGATTTCTTACTCTAAGAGGTTGAGAGGTATGGACACAGGTTCAGGGATATTTTATGAATTCAGCACTGTGACCCCTTGATAAGGATAGTAGAAGAGGAAAGTTAACTTCTAATTGGTTGGTCCTTCTGAATCCACAAACATCTAATTTACTACTGGCTTTTCCCATGTGCAGCCTCATCAAACAAACCACTGTTTTCAGTAATTGTCTGACCATTAAATTATTCTTTTGAAGGTGAGACTGAAATATTCAATATTTATTAGAGTAACATTTTGAGGCAGACCATTAAATTAGCTTTTTACAGGTTTAGAATGAAAAAGTCCCATCATAATTAGAATGATTTTCTAAAAAAGCAAGAGACATACAGATCCTTGTTTTCAAAAATTTCCATTAAAACCTCATTATTTTAGAAGGAATAAGGTCTGAACTCTCCTTAGCTGGGATAGGTTTTGTTGTTGATAGACAATTTGTTCAGGCATAGAACAGCCACTTTGCCCCTTGAATTTAGTATTATATAGCATACTCTCGTCTCTAATCTCAAAAGCACCTTTAGTCAGCTCACTATTAACCCCTTGTACACTGCACCTTTGTAGCTCACCAAGTAAATGACCTGACATCATGGATATGCACTTTCACAATTTCTTTGCAGCCAGTTTAGTGGATATGGATATCTTGAGACAATGTTAGCAATTGTCTCTTATTTGCTGACAGCCATTTAATCCTTAAAGAAACAAACACAATATGCAAGAGATGTATATGCACAATGTTTCTGGAGGCAAACCTCCTGAGTACAAACACTCAAAATAACAATCTGGTTGTCAAAAACAAACACGACATACATAGTACGCACCCAGCACACAGACCTACTTATTTTGTGAAATTTAAATGGAATTTTCCCTGACCCTAAAGATCTCCCAGACCTTTCACCTACAAAACTATCCTTAGCAAACTCCAAACCATTCAATAGTAACAAAACCTAATACTGTAATAATGTACATGCAGGCACACCCAATGGAGCAACAACTAGCATCAGAACTAGATCCAAAGATTTAAACTTGATTTGCAATTTAAATTGGACATGACTGAGGGACAGGTACATATCTCAAGAAGTTCCATTTTTTTGGAATAGTCTTCCTATCCATACGAAGCAAAGCCTTTCCCTAACCCTATTCAAGCATAGCCTAGACCAGTGGAAGGAAAATTGGAAATTCATCCCTGGTCTGACGCCTATGTCTCTGGTAGATAGAAACAGCAGTTAAACCTTGCCCTAGCTAAAATACACCCCTTAAATCAACCTCTTAGTTAAAATAACCTGTGGAATGCATGAAGGTTGCATGGTTAGGTTTATAAAGGTCCCAGTGGTAGTTAGCCTAGTATATACCTATGAACCTTTGAACACTGTGTGAATTATCTGCAGATACTCTCCTGGAATGAATATACTTCCAAGTAAGGTTAAATTTGAACTCTCTTCCATCTCTGGTATTCAAATATTGGAGGAAGATACTTCCAAATACCCAGAGTTCAACTATAAAGAGAAAAGCCCCAGCAAAGTAAATTTTTACCAATACATGTTTAGTACAACAAATACAAAGTTTACTATACAGCTTATATGTATCTACTTACAGTCTAGCAGAGATCAGTAAAGCAATTTATATACATAGGAGATTAGTCAACAAAAATGTATACATGAGAGATGAGATTAACACATAAATAAAGTACAAATACAGTACAGCATGTCTTAGATTTTCTTAAACCTCTACAGTACATATAGTATGACATCGAACAGAATACAGTTTGCAACTGCGAGGACGACAAGTGGATATAGGTAAGAGAGGAGGATACATGAGTTATAGAGTGGATAGAAGTATATTTAGAGGTTATATCTGATCTAATATATATTTTCTACATGATGTTGGGTGTTGTGTCACTTATTGCCATCTCTCCCAATTCAGTGCCACTCTCCTACCTTCTTTGACAGTCATGGTTGACTATTGCAGGTCTTCTTTCACAAAATCCATCCACCTCTTCTTTGGGAGCCCTCATTTCCTCTTGCCTTCTTCCTGTTTGTCCTAAATCTTCTTCACCAGATTGTCTTCTGCTTTTCTGCACATGTGCCCAAGCCACCATAATCTGTTCTCTTTGACCTTTTCTGCAATTGGATCTACTTTGGCTTCTGCTCTTATGTCCCCATTCCTTAATCCTCATCTACACAATGTGTATCTTATAACCCATCGCAGACACTTTACCTTCATCACCTTTAGCTTCCTCAACTGCTCTGCCTTTACTGCCCAGGTTTCTGTACCATAGTAGCACTGGTCACACCACTGTTTTTTACACCGTACTTTTTAAGTTTTTTTTTGGCATTCTTCTGTCATATACTACCCGTGGCATTCTCTACCAGTTGTCTGCAGCCCCTCTGATTCTAGCTTGACCTATCATGCAGCCTTCCCTTCTCCTTAACCACCATTTGCAAATACTTGAATCTGTTAACCTGTTCCACTATTTACTGTTTTTACTACTATTTCAATTCTCAGCTTATTCTGATTGCCCCCATTTACTGCCATTACAACTGTCTAATCTGTAATCAATTTCATCTCATGTGCCTTTAGCTTTGCATTCCATTCTCCTACCCTTTGTTGAGGTTCTTCCTCAGAGTCTGCCTGTAATGCCACATCATCTGCGTACAGCAACTTTGTTGATCTGTCCCCTCCAACCTGTTTGCTAATGTAGTCCATCATTATTATGGACAGCAGTGGGCTCAGAGGTGAACCCTGATACACATCCATTCCCACAGGAAACTGCTCTGTAAGACAAAACAGTGTTTGTACATTGGGTCCTTGTACATAGTTTGCACTAGTTATAATAATATTTCTGTGACTCCAAACCATTACAGGACTGCCCAAATCAGCTTTATTGAAACCTTGTCATATGCCTTCTCTAGGTCTAGGAATGCCCAGTTGGACTCTTTCCTCATTTCTAGATTTTATGTGTCTCACTACAAACATCAGGTCAGTAGTGCTGTATCCTGATTTGAATCTGAACTGCTCATTGCCCATTGTAATTTCTACTACTCTGTGTATTAATTTATCATTTATCCTCTAAAGATCTTCCATGCAGTGTGAAAGGAGTTAAATACCTCTATACTGCAAAGAGTAAGGAATGCCCCCATTGTTTTTCAATAATGGCATTATTATGTTTATTCTCCAGTCATCTGCTATATGCCTTTTTCTCCATACTGCTATAAGTAGTCTCCGGAGCCATTTCTCCCCTATCTCACCCAACATCTTGATCATATCTGCTGTGACTACTGCTTTCCCTGACTTCACTTTCATAGGTTCATAGGTAGATACTAGGCTATTGGCCAAAGGGCCTCAGTAAGCCTAGCCAACAAGGTTCCCTGGCTTATGCCACCCAAGAAAGTTAATTTTCTGTGCCCCTATCAAGCAGAGCCACAGAAGTGATCCCCAGGGTGTATTTCCTATTTCCCATCCACTCATCAAGATTTTTCTTGAAGAGTGCTAATGAGGAACTTTGCTTGACATAGATGGGTAGCTTGTTCCAGAGTATAGGACATCTCTGGGAAAGGAATCTATCCCTTCAGCATGTCCTGTTTATTGTGTTGACAAGGTTTAGGTCCCTAGAGCGTGTAGCTCGGAGGGATTGAGATTTCTTTACGTGTAGCATGTCCAACAGCTCTGGGTTTAACATAACTTTATATGTTAGGCAGAAATCACCTTGGAATAGACAATATGCTACAGAGTAAAGCTGGAGTTTTTTGAGACAGTCAGTGTAGGGCATCTGTTTGAGGCCAGTAATCCTCTTTGTGAGATACTTCTGTGGCCTTTCCAGCTGATGCAGATGTCTTGTGAGGTACATTCCAAAAGGGGCATTGTACTCTATAATGGGTCTAATGAGTGCCGAGTAGAGGGGAACAATGACCTCTTTTTTCCTGGATGAGAGCCCTTTTAAGATGAGGTGTGCCACATAAAAGGATTTCCTGACTACTCTGGCAATGTGATTATCAAAGGAGAGACTACTGTCCACCTGTGTCCCAAGGTGTCATATCACACATTCGGCATTAAGTAGACTGCCGTTTATGTGGTAGTTCATGGGTACAGAGTTTTTACCAAAGGGGATGACAATGCACTTTTTGGCATTTTGCTTGAGGCCATACCTCAGACACCAGGCATCTTTCTCAGTGAGGCCCTTCTGTAGGATGTACGCATCATTTGGGGACTCGACTATGGCTCCTAGTTTGTAGTCATCTGTGAACTTCATTAGCCAGAGGCCTTCTGTGTTAGCTTGTACTTCAGAGAAGTAGATACCAAACAGGAGAGGTCCCAGGACTGACCCCTGTGGTACTCAACTTGTCACTGGTTTGAAGTCAGATTTGAAGTCTGCAACTTTTACAGTGTGGGTTCTGTCAGTGAGCCAGTTGACAACCCATCTTGTGATGTAGGGATTTATACCTAGTTTAGTGAGTTTAGCTATCATTCCAGAATGGGGGATAGTGCTTAAAGCCTTGATGAGGTCAAGATAGGCTGTGTGAACCACCTTACCCTCGTCTACGGCTTTGGTGACTGCCTCAAAAAAGTCGATCAGGTTCAGAAGGCATGATCTGCCTTTCACAAACCTGAAGTGGGTGAGGCCCAGAGCTTGGAGATTACCAATGTCTTTGTTTATGAGTTCCATGATGATACATTCCATGGCCTTGCAGAACAGGCTCGTCGGGCTAATAGGGTGATAGTTTCCAGGATCAGTGGTGGCTCCCCCTTTGTGGAGTGGGATAACTGTTGTTGTGCACATTCAGTGGGATTACAGGGACTCTGCATTCTTCCAGTATAGATATGGGCCCTTTAGGGGGTGAGAAGGTAGTAAAGTTAATACTGAACCTATCTGCCGAAATGTTGGCAATATCAGTTGGTTCTGCAATTTTCGTGCCATTGTGCTGTAACTCAGAGCAGATCTGGGTGTTGCCATTGAGATTCTTGACATAGCTATAGAATGTTTTGTGGTTGCCCGTAGAATCATTGGCAATTTTGTTTTCGTAGCTAACTTTGAGGGATCTAATAAGGGATCTCAGCTTCTTACTGAGGCTGACCAGGGAGCTCCTCCACTCATGGGATTTTACTCTCTTTTGCAACAGTTTCTTCCTTCCGTTGTAGAGTTTGTTTATGGCAGGGGACCACCAGATTGGCTTCCTTTTTTGGAGGATAGTGTCTTGGGTCTGTTTGGGATAGTGCGATCCATGCACTCGTGTAAGTGCTTATAGAGTGCATTTGTGTAGGATTCAGCAGTAGTAACTGTATTGTCCATCTGCATGGGTGTCATGAAGTTCAATCTCATTGCTATAAGTCTGCCACTAATTCTGATGACCTCGTACATTTTCTTCTGAATGTTCTCCATTTGTACAATTCCCACACCATTTTTAGCCTCTCCTCCTCCTGAGTAGTAGACTCTGGATCCAAAGCCAAGCAGCTTTGCTATACTGCCCTTCCATCTTGTCTCCTGGATACAGAGGATATCCAGACTCTTCCTTACCATCATGTCATCCACTTCTAAGCCTCATCCTGTCAGTGTACCTACAATGAGCATAGCAATTCTTAATTTATGTAAAGCAGGTTGATTGGTTTTACATCTAGCTTTTGCTCAGCAAAGCTATCCCAGGTAACTCAAGCTGGGCAACTGGACACCAGCCAGCCAGTAGCTTATTGACTCAGGGCTGCTGCTGGGCTTTATAGCAGGCACACACTGGCCAGCAGGGGCACATACACCCATCCCAACATTAGCAAGGGTCACTGGTGTAGGTTGGAGTAGGCCAGGTCCTAAATCCACTTATCACTGGTAAATACATTAGTCAATATGACTGAATCACCTCCAGCCATATTTTACACTGTCAAGTGGTTAGCCATGTCATGACACGCAGTCTGTGATCTGTGCTCTCCTATGTTTG